>NC_056433.1:38399515-38699515 GCF_018296145.1 Oncorhynchus tshawytscha | reverse complement strand
CGACGGCAGACCAGTCGTGATGGTTCGGCGGGTCTCCGTGTCGGCAATAAAGGGTCCAGGCTCTTTGGCAAAAGAGGTATCGTAGCCCACAAATTAGCGGGTATACCTCTTCGGCTAGCCGAGAGATGGGTCTAGCTCGAGGCTTGCTCAAGACTACCTGGTGCTTGCTTCGGGACTGAGGCGTTAGTCAGCGGTAGCCACTCTGTTGCAGCTAGCTTGCTGCGATGATCCGGTGTAATGGCCCAGATCTTGCGGCAGGAATCTGGTGATGTGGTGGAGAAAAGCTGCCCGATATTCTCTGGGTTGATATCGTGCTGTGCAGACTGGCAGGTATTGACCAAGCTAAAGCTGACTGGTGTCTGATCTAAAGGTGAAGACCGCTAGCCGTGGCTAACAGTGACTACTAGCTATTAGCTAGTTAGCTGGCTAGCTTCTGATGGAGGTTCCAGTGATAACGTATGAAAATAGCAGATCCGTACCACATTGGGTGAGGCAGGTGGCAGGAAAGTATATTTAGATCGTAGGTTGATATATTAAGATTAAAATATATACGGGAAAAAATGAGACTGGACAAGACAAACCCACGTCCGACTGCTACGCTATCTTGGATTGGAAGTTTTTGAGTGGAGTAGAGTCTATGTGTGTGCATGCATGTCTAGCCACTTTAAACAATGCTACCTAATATAATGTTTACATACCCTACATTATTCATCTCATATGTATACGTATATACTGTACTCTATATCATCTACTGCATCTTTATGTAATACATGTATCACTAGCCACTTTAACTATGCCACTTTGTTTACATACTCATCTCATATGTATATACTGTACTCGATACCATCTACTGTATCTTGCCTATGCCGCTCTGTAACATCACTCATTCATATATCTTTATGTACATATTCTTTATCCCCTTACACTTGTGTGTATAAGACAGTAGTTTTGGAATTGTTAGTTAGATTACTTGTTGGTTATTACTGCATTGTCGGAACTAGAAGCACAAGCATTTCGCTACACTCGCATTAACATCTGCTAACCATGTGTATGTGACAAATAAAATTTGATTTGATTTGGTTTGGTTGTGTATGTGTTCCATACCAAGCGATTGGTAGAGCTCTGTCATCTTTGGATGGTCCCAGCAGGTAGTCTGAGTCTGGTGGCTGGAAAACAACAGGGGATAACGATAAGGCTTTTGTCACACACACACACACACACACACACACACACACACACACACACACACACACACACACACACACACACACACACACACACACACACACATAAATTGCTCTGTGCAATCACTGTCTAGACTGCCTTCTCTACCTGTTGTCTTATCGGCTTAAAGATAGAGGCCCATGTACACAAATCAGAAACGCGGATTTGATTGTGATTACCAAAGCATACAAATGATCCAGGACGCCTTCAGAGTGATGCACAAGGAGACACAGACAATCACACCCATCTCACACACCCCTCTCATCTCCACATGCCCCCTCTCAATATGGTATGGTAAATCAACAAAAATAAACAACATTTGAACTAAAAACGTAAACAAAAAAACCAGATCTGATCAAGGAGAGAGAGTCGTGTTGAGTCTAGTACTCCAGACGACAACATTGATAAGCAGGAGTGGGGTTTGTGTCAGTCTGTCTGCTGCACTGCTTCATGTGATCAGAGAACTGATAAAAATTGGAGGTATTCTGCTTCGGAAAAAAATACCTGCCTGTACCCACACTGGTGTCAAGGGACTGTAATGATTTAACGTTTTAAAAAGGAGTCGTGGGTTTAAAATTAGATGTCTATTCTGTTGTGAACGCCAGTGTCTCTGTGATTAGGTTGTTGTGGATGAGACTGTCTCCACAGAGAGAGAGACAGAGAGAGTTGGAAAGAGAGTGAGAGCGAGAGAGAGAGTGAAAGAGAGAGAGTGAGAAAAGACAGGGTAGCTAGTGAAGTGCTGACAGTAGAACACAGGGGAGACTGACTACAGAAGCCGTCAGCAGGTGTTCATACCTATTCATCATGCTCTGAAATGGCTGACACTTTCACACCTTCCTCCACACACACACGTCTTGCATTGCAAATATCACTGGAGCACCGCTCAGAGTGTCCTTTTTTAGCTGTCCTACACTAGTCAGGGCCTGATTCAATCACGGTCAAGTGGATATTATTGTGTCCCAGTGAGAATTTGGACACCAAGCAGTCAGAAATGGACAGTTTGAACGTTTAGCCCCGGTTGTGGCATTAACATGTACACACACACATGCATGCACACGAGCACATGCACGCACACAACAAAACTCATGTCAACAGCAGTCGGAGTAATTACAATAAATATTGCAATTCCAATAAGTGTCAAGGAGTCACATCAAAGAGAAGCCAGCCTTAGCCCCAAAGATGAAACACGGGGAGTTGACTGATCTGGCAACCCGCCTGTGTCTTGCCAAGATGTATTCAGACCAAAGCAGCGGAGTGACAAACACAGAACGAAGGACACTGTCTCAATCAACAAATGGACTACGCTAGCTGCCTACTACCTCCTCTGGATCTGGATTGGAAATTTCAGGACTGTCGTCATGGAATTAACCGACAAGAGTTGTCAGGTTCTAACTTTCCTCAATCATCCCTACCCTCTCTCTCTGCCATCCGTCTTCATTTATCCTCAGAAACTCCCAAGTATAAGATTACCTGCAGTAACCTTAACAAGGACAAAGCTGTGACGTATGTACACATGTTAAAGCTTGAAGAATACAAGGATCACACAGATGTTCAGGTCCCAGAATGTGAAAGAGATGGTTTGGTACCAAGGACAGCGTTTTAGAATCGGTAGTCACTAGTTACCCCAGCAACAAAGTCAAACCCCAATTTGTTGGCTAAACCCCAACAATTTCTAAAATGCATCTTCATAAAATCTGATTTTAAACTTAACCCTCACCTTAACAACACTGATAACCTTATACCTAACCTTAAAATAATATTACATTCATTTTTATGATATAGCCAATTTTGACTTGGTGGTAACTAGTGACAATTCAAGAATCTCTCGGATATGAAGAACAACACAGAGATGCATCTTCCTAAATAAGCAGTTAAGGTTGGCTGTTCTGAAGCTACTGCCTGAATGGACCAAAGGGGCTTGGAAGTGCCATATAGATGAGTTAATGAGCTCAGACAGGAACTTAGAGATCAGCACCACAGGTGTTGATGTGTTAAAGGTACCGAACTGTCTCATCGGTGCCAAACAAGACCTGCAACCAGAGGAGAAGATGGCAGATGTTTTATGTGCCCACAGCCGATTATGTTATTTTGCTTGCTTATTTGCGGTGTTTCTAACTTATTCTTTTACTTATTTTGTACATAATGTTGCCGCTACCGTCTCTTATGACCGAAAATAACTTCTAGTCATCAGGACTGTGATTACTCACCACGGACTAGCCGAATCCTCTTTTTCCTTTCACGACTCTGAAGAGCCCGAAGCGAAGGATACCTTCGGATACGGCTGCCTTCTGAGGCGGAGAACGAGGGGCCGAAGGTCCGACTGCCTTCTGAGAATTCGCAGGTAATCGAATAAACCCCCACTCCCCTCCATTCTGCTAGCGAAAGTGCAAACTTTGGACAATAAAATAGATGAGTTTCGCAGAAGATTAAACTACCTACGAGGCATTAAAAACTGTAACATCTTATGCTTCACGGAGTCATGGCTGAACGACGACAACATCAACATACAGCTGGCTGGTTATACGATGTACCGGCAGGATAGAAGAGCAGCGTCTGGTAAGACAAGGGGCGGCAGTCTATGTATTTTTGTAAACAACAGCTGGTGCACGATATCTAAGGAAGTACCGAACATTTTATTTAATTTTACTTGAATACCCAAGTCCAAGTCCAGAACAGAGGCTGGGAAACACACAGTATTAAATAGAGCCATGACTACATGGAACTCTCTGCAACCCTAGGTAACACAAACTAGCAATACAACCATATTTATGAACACATTACGGCAATACGGGACTGTGAAGAGAGACAGACATTTGTTTGTATTTCATTTTTGCATTGCAGTATGTCATGATATGTGACACGTGGTTGTGATACGACTGTGATATGTGGTTGTCTCACTTGGCTATCTTGAGATGAATGTACTGGCTGTGGGTCGCTCTGGATGGGAGCATCTGCTAAATTGTAATGTAAATGTAGTGCTATGTATATTGTGTATTTTTTTTGTTGTGTTTTGATTCCTGTTTGGACCCCAGGATGAGTAGCCGCTGCCTATTATTACTGAATCTGAATCTGTCCTCAGCAGGTAGTGAATGAGTGAGTGATATAGATAGCAGCACATTTCCCCCGAAAACATCCTTAAATGACATATCTGTGTGAAGAGTGAACATCATTACAACGGGCCTCTGGGATGGAGTACTACCTAAAAACCTAGGAAACTCTACATTTATGTAACCAAAAAGCTACAGGAAAGTGTTGTTTACAAGAGTGTGTGGCCAAGCTGCAGCAGAGTAGTGTGAATAGAATGACAGAGGTGAGTCTGCTATTCTGCTTCTTCCTGGCTCCAGGTTGCCTCGGATACTGGGTGCATAATTACAGTGTTTAGAATCCTCTGCATAATGACTACTTCCCCTGGAATTTCCTGTTTGGCTTGGCTACTTCATCCACATCACAGACCAGAGAGAAGATAAAGGATGCATAAATGTCATACCCCCCAAAAACATGCTAACCTCCCCTGTTATTGGTAATGATGAGAGTTTAGCATGTCTTGGGAGTATGATCTTTGTGTCTCCTTAAATTTCTGATTCATTATTCACAATTCATTCAGGATTATCCGTAACCATGGTGGCATCCAGAGTCATGCAGAAGTGTTCAGAAACATATTAGAATCTTACTTACAATAAAAGGGACTCCAAAATGACACTTATGATTTACCATTGATTTCTATTGGCCACAAAATAATATGAAACACAACTAAAACTCCAAATATATCTAACAAGTGTATCTAACACTTTTCCTGCATCTTCTGTGACAGCCCTTGTGGTAGACGTATCTCCAACCAGAAGTGCCTGCATTCTCCAATTGACATATTCCAAATACATTTTTCCTCTACTCCTACCCTCAAAATGTTATATATTTTGTCTTTCCTCTTCTCCTTTGCATTTAAAAAAATGCAAACCCATACCACACGTGTCCCGTAGAGTGTAATGTGAAGCTTAAGATAGCTCTTATGTGGACAGAAGACAGCGGCAATCCACTATTATACCCTGACAGTGTTCTGGACGTCTGAGCCCACTGAAATGCCAGAGGTCAGCTGGGGGTCAACTAGGATGGCAGAGTGTGTCGAGGTGTCCGTGTGTAACCGTTTGATTTGCTAGCGTGTCGCTTCTCCCGGGGAGAAGAGGGACAGGGTTACGGCGTGGTTTAACCTGTCAGGCCAACGAGAAGTGGGATGAGAGAGGTGGGGGGCAAGAGCCAAATTAATGTGCCAAAGCCTGATGTTGTGGTCACAGAAATATCACTACACTGTAAGTGACCTACAATTAGCCCTGTGAAGGCTGTGGTAGAGTTTTGAATTCACTCAGAAGATATTTGAGAGATGTTTAATCACAGACGACAACAGTGGCAATAACTGAGTGTTGCAGCTCCCGGTGGTGGCATTCATTTGAATGAGGTGAAAACCTTACAGTGTTTTGGATTCGAGGAAGGCTTTCATTAGGCTGATTTCTCGCCCTTTCTCCCCTTCTTATAGGGTCACTCAGGATGAATGTGAGTGGGGCTCAGCTAAACCCGTGGTGAAGTTTTTGTGCCATGTAATACAGAGTCAAGAATGGTACATGTGGTAAAAAGTGTGTGTTTGTTTGTGTGTGTGTGGGGGGGGGGGCAAGGGTTCGGTAGTCGGCCGCTTGAGGGCCAACACCTGTGATCACAGAGAGCTGTTGTTGATTCCAGAGTTCTAAGCCCGTCCTCTCTTCCCAGCCTCTTGCTGCTTTCATCTCTGATGCTTTCCAGTGCAAAGCTCCAGGGCTAAACAAATTGCAGGTGTTCACAGGGATGCCTCCCTGTCTCACTCAGTATCTCTCACAACCTGTCTCTGTACCTCTACCTCCTTATCACCCCCTCTCCTTCTTTCATCCTCACCCCATCTCTCTCCGACTGTCATTTCCTATTAATCACTATTTTTCTCTTTCTACTCATATCCTTCTCTCTCAGTTTACTTATCTCTCAGTAGCCCTCATATCTCTATCCACTTTCTGTGTCCACCTGTCTCTGTCTCTTTCTCTCTGCATGTGTCGGTCTGAAAGCCATCCTGAGTGGCTATCAGCACAAGCCTATCCCTCCCTCTCTGCTTTTTTTAATCGACCATGCTGCTAAGCCTGTCTGTGAATGTATTACAATGGGCACCTATTTTAAGCTGTGATACCGCTGCTATAGACCGACTGCAAAAGGGTCCATGAATACTTCGTCATTATCACAGGTGTTATGCAAATCGGAAAGACCCCCGGCAAAATGACTGAGCAACAATTGACATTGCACTGCGAATCACTTCAAATTCAATATTATACTTGTGGAAACGTTCAAGAATTGAATTCAACCCTTAAAGTCAACCCTTTCAACCCTTTAATACTTAATTGGTAAAACTGCCACGTCCGTTTGGGACGCTCCTCTCCCCTGTTTCTCCTCTCATAAACAAAACAGAAACTATAACAAAGGTACTGGGGGCGAACAGTGGCGCTGTTTCCCCAAATGAGGATTCGATCTTTAAAGGAAACTTCAGAGCATTAATAGAATCACGCACTCACAAGTCAAATGAGTTACCATACAATAAGCATAAAGACAAATGATTCTTATAGCATGCATAAGCAGCATGTTTTCAGTAAGTGTTACTCACTTGATGTAGTACGGAACCTTATTCTGAGAGAGCGCCCTCTGCCACGGGAGCTGCACAGAGGCTGTTGAGAAAAAGGAGGAAGATACACCATGTGAATATAAAAACATGCAATATTTGCAGCACAAACCTTTCGAGCCGCACGCACGCATGCTTTTTAGTCTTTCACAGCCGCACGCTTCTGCAAATATCCGCTAATGGTTCCGTAATGTAATTGGCTTGTTGTACAAATGCGATTCCCACTATGCATGAAATTAAAAAAATTATGGGTATAACTTTTGGTCAGTGGAAGTTAAGACGGCTGTATCTGGTAAAAATGTACTGCATGGTCTAAATAACCGGTTAATGTGTTCCAACGGCATGTTGTTGTTAGAAGACACAGATAAAGGGCAGAACAAAATGGAGAGAAGGAAAGTGGATGAATTAGCTGAACTTCAAAGCCAAAACACAACCATCATGAAGTGCTTTGAGAGACGAGTCAAGAATCATATCACCTCCACCTTACCTGATATCCTAGACCCACTCCAATTTGCTTAAAAGCCCCAACAGGTCCACAGACGACAATCGCCATCACACTGCACACTGCCCTATCCCATCTGGACAAGAGGGATACCTATGTAAGAATGCTGTTCATTGACTACAGCAATGAACAGCTGTTCATTCGTGAGGCTCGGAACCCTGGGTCTCGACCCGACCCTGTGCAACTGGGCCCTGGACTTTCTGACTGGCCGCCCCCGGGTGGTGAGGGTAGGAAACAACATCTCCACCACGCTGATCCTCAACACTAGGGCCCCACAAGGGTACGTTCTCAGACCTCTCCTGTACTCCCTGGCCATAAACTCAATCATCAAGTTTGCAGATGACACTATAGTGGTAGGCTTGATTACCACCAATGACGAGACAGCCTACAGGGAGGAGGTGAGGGCCCTCGGAGTGTGGTGTCAGGAAAATAACCTGTCACTCAACGTCAACAAAACAAAGGAGATGATTGTGGACTTCAGGAAACAGCAGAGGGAGCATCCCCCCATCCACATCAACGGGACAGTAGTGGAAAAGTTGGAAAGTTTTAAGTTCCTCACCGTACACATCACGGACAAACTGAAATGGTCCACCCACACAGACAGTGTGGTGAAGAAGGCGCAACAGTGCCTCTTCAACCTCAGGAGGCTGAAGAAAATTGGCTTGTCACCTAAAACACAAACTTTTACAGATGCACAATCGAGAGCATCCTGTCGGGCTGTATCACCGCCTGGTATGGCATCTACAGCATGGCTCTCCAGAGAGTGGTGCGGTCTGCACAGCCCATCACCGGGGGCAAACTACCTGCCCTCCTGGACACCTACAGCGCACGATGTAACAGGAAGCCATAAAGATCATCAAGGACAACAACCACCTGAGCCACTGCCTGTTCAACCCGCTATCATCCAGAAGGCGAGGTCAGCACAGGTGCATCAAAGCTGGGACTGAGAGACTGAAAAACAGCTTCTATCTCAAGGCCATCAGACTGTTAACCTGTTGAATCTAGGGGTCATTGTTTTGGGGGGGGGATAACGTTCCCAAAGTAAACAGGCTATTTTTCAGAACCAGAAAATAGAATGTGCATATAATTCACAGCTTAGGATAGAAAAAACTCTAAAGTTTCCAAAACTGTAAAGATATTGTTTGTGAGTATAACAGAACTGATATTGCAGGCAAAAGAACGAGAAAAATCCAATCAGGAACGCAGCGGTTTCTAAATAAGAGTCCCTTCCTATGCTTCCCTATTGAGCAGTGAACGGGATATCAACGAGATTCCTTTTTCTATGGCTTCCTTAATGTGTCTAGTATCACAAGACATAGTTTCAGGCTTTTATTTTGAAAAATGAGCGTGTACAACAACATTGCGTCAGTGTCCACCAGATGGCTCTTTGTGTATTTCTCACGCAAAAGAGGTAGCCATTTTCCCACCCGGTCTTACTGAAAAAAGCTCTGTCCCGGTTGATATATTATCGAGTAGATATTTGAAAAACACCTTGAGGATTATTTTTAACTTCTTGGATATAGGGGGTGCTATTTTAATTTTGGGATGAAAAACGTTCCCATTTTAAACAAGATATTTTGTCACGAAAATATGCTCGACTATGCATATAATTGACAGCTTTGGAAAGAAAACACTCTGACGTTTCCAAAACTGCAAAGATATTGTCTGTGAGTGCCACAGAACTGATGTTACAGAAAATACCCAGATAAAAATACAATCAGGAAGTGCAGCATTTTTTGAAACCGTCTCATGGCAATGACTCCTTATATGGCTGTGCAGGAGCTAGGAGTCAGCTTACCTTTTCCCCAAGGTGTCTGCAGCATTGTGACGTATTTGTAGGCATATCATTGGAAGATTGACCATAAGACACTACATCTACCAGGTGGTCGCAATTATTGCGGAATCTCCAGCTGCAGTATTTTTCCGTTTGCCCCGGATGAGAAACCGACTGCCAGGAATGATTTTTCATCGAATAGAATTGTGAAAAACACCTTGAGGATTGATTCTAAACAACGTTTGCCATGTTTCTGTCGATATTATGGAGCTAAGTTGGAAAAAAGTTTGGTGTTGTGTTGACTGTATTTTCGTTTTTTTTTCTTAGCCAAACGTGATGAACAAAACGGAGCTATTTCTCTTACACAAATAATCTTTTTGGAAAAAATGAACATTTGCTATCTAACTGAGAGTCTCATCATTGAAAACATCCGAAGTTCTTCAAAGGTAAATTATTTTATTTGAATGCTTTTCTTGTTTTTGTGAAAATGTTGCCTGCTGAATGCTAGGCTTAATGCTATGCTAGGCTATCAATACTCTTACACAAATGCTTGTGTAGCTTTGGTTAAAGCATATTTTGAAAATCTGAGATGACAGTGTTGTTAACAAAAGTAAGCTTGTGTTTCAATATATTTATTTCATTTCATTTGCGATTTTCATGAATAGGAAACGTTGCGTTATGGTAATGAGCTTGAGGCTATGATTACGCTCCCGGCTACGGGATTGCTCGACACTAGAGGTTAAACAACGTTTGCCATGTTTCTGTCAATATTATGGAGCTAATTTTTAATATTTTTTGGCATTGTCGTGACCACAATTTCCAGTCGTTTTCTCAGCCAAATGTGAAGAACTAACGGAGTTATTTTTGGCTACAAAAATAATTTTTCTGGAAAAAAGGAATATTTGCTATCTAACTGGGAGTGTCGTGAGTGAGAACATCCGAAGCTCATCAAAGGTAAACGATTTAATTGGATTATTTTTCTGGTTTTCGTGACCAGATTGGATGATGCTAGCTAGGCATAATGCTATGCTAGGCTATCGATAAACTTACACAAATGCTTGTCTTGCTTCGGCTGTAAAGCATATTTTCTAAATCTGAGATGACAGGGTGATTAACAAAAGGCTAAGCTGTGTTTGATTATATTTCACTTGTGATTTCATGAATATGAATACTTTCTAGTAAGATTTTTGTTCCGTTCCGTTATGCTACTTAGTGTCAGTTGATGACAATTATCCCGGATCCGGGATGGGTAGATCCAAGATTAAACAGCCATCACTAACATAGAGTGGCTGCTGCCAACATACAGACTCAAACTCTTGCCACTTTAATACATTTAATAAATGGAATTAATAAAGGTATCACTAGTCACTTTAAATAACGGCACTTTAATAATGTCTACATATCCTACATACTCATCTCATAAGTACTGTATAGGGGAGGTAATCAGGAAGGTGATGGAGTCCAGATGAGTATCATGATGATGGGCAGGTGTGCGTAATGATGAATCCCAGGACTCGTGGTTAGTATACCGGCGATGTCGAAATGCAGTACCCCCCCCCTACGGCCTTAGGACGACGCCGACCAGAGGGACGACCCTGAGGACGAGGAGCGGGCGACGAAGGTGGAATTCACAGATGATGTTGGGATCCAGAATGTCCTCTACCAGAACCCAACACTGCTCCTCTTGGCCATACCCCTCCCAGTCCACCAGATACTGGAGCCGACCCTCACAACGTCGAGCATCCAGTAGGGATCTGATGGCATAGGCCGTACTCCCCTCGATATCCAGGGGGGGTGCAGGGGTGTCATGGGGGACAGCATTAGCTAGGGGACCAGGAACCACCAGCCTGAGAAGTGAGATTTTAAATGAAGGTGAGCTACATTTGTCACTCGGAACCTGTAATCTATACGTCACTTTGTTGATCCTCCGGAGAACGTTGAACAGCCCCACAAACCCGCTGCTCATTTTCTTGCAGGGCAGGCAGAGTGCGAGGAGGCCTGGTAGAGAGCCAGACACGATCCCCAGGGTGGAACACAGGGGTCGCAATGCAGTGGTCTGCTCCTTTTAACAGTGGACGGTGCGCTGGAGTCTCATGTGAGTGTCGCTCCACATTTCTGCACGCCGGAATCACTCATCAACCGCAAGAGTGTTGGTCTTGGTCCATGGAGCTGAAAACCCAGAACACACTGGAAGGGGGTCAACCCAGTGGAGGAGTGACGTAGCGAATTCTGGGCATATTCTGCCCATGGAGGGAGAAGGAATCAAGCCCACTCTCCCTGCCGGGCCTGACAGTGACTCCTCAGGAACCTCCCCAGCTCCTGGTTCCTCCTCTCTACCTGGCTTTTGGACTGAGGCCGGTACCCGTAAGTGAGGCTGACCATGACCCGTGAGCTTCTCCATAAAGGCTCTCTGTCCTCCGGAAGGCCATAATGCCGGAAGACCTGCTGGACTAGTGCCTCAGAGCAGTAGGGAGACCAGAAAGAGGAATTAAACAACAAGATTTTGAAAATATATCCACAACAACCAAAATGGTGGTGAATCCGTCCGAGGGGGGAAGATCAGTAACAGAGTCAAATAGATAGATTGGACCAGGAACGCTAAGGCACAGGAAGGGCTTTCCCTGCTGCAGTGTTCCAGGGGGATTTGGTTTGGGCACGTATGGAACAGGAATGTACGTAACATCTTGCGCCAAGGTGGGCCACCAGTATTTCTCAGACATGGATTGGATAGTGCGAGAAAAACCTGGAAGTCCAGCGACGACAGCTGTGTGTGCCCAGGTCAGCAGCCGGTCCCTTATCTGCATAGAAACGTAGATGCACTCGGCAGTACAGTTAGTGGGTGCGGGCTCCCTCTCCAGAGCCTGGTGGATGTCCACATCTATGTCCCAGACCACATGGGCTACGACTCGAGAGGATGGGATTATAGATGCGTTCTGGACAGGACCCTCTCCCGAATCATAGAGACGGTACAAGACATCGGCCTTGTTGTTCTTTGAACCTGGCTGATATGCCAGCGTGAAGTCGGACCTTGTGAAGAAAAGGGCCCGTCTTAATTGGCGAGGATTCAGCCTCCTCGATTTCCGTATGTACTCCAGGTTCCGATGGTCAGTGAGGATGACAAATGGTTCCTTGGTGCCCTCCAGCCAGTGTCTCCACTCCTCTAATGCCAACTTCACCGCCAGGAGCTCCGGATCCCAAACCCCCAAAAACGTTGTGGAACCACAGGGGATGGGGAAGCAGGTCCTTCGGCATTCGGGTCTACCAGTCTGTGATTTTCATCCTCGAGCATGAGATCAGGTGGGGTTATGGCATTGAAGCCAAGGGAGGCCGAGGATGATCTTGTGAACTGGAGCACCGGTAATGAAGAAGGGGATGTTCTCCTGATGAATTGACTCCATGGTGAGGGTGAGTGTTTGGGTGATGTGTGTAATTGTTCCGGATCCTAGTGCCCGACTATCTAGGGCTTGAACCGGGAAAGGAGAGGAAAGCGAGGATGAGATGTTAAGAGCGGAGACAAGGGTCTGGTCAAGAAAGTTCCCCATGGTCCAAGAATCCACTAATGCTGTAGACACAGTACATGACGGACTGTCAAATAGTGTGGAAGACCAAAAAGAGTTTAGCAGAGAGTGATGAAGATGGAATACTCACTCCTGCCCCAGGAGGTGGAAGATCAAGTGACCGTCCCTCTGCTCTTGTGGATTAGGAAGTGCCGGACACCGCTAGAGCTGGTGCCCTCCTTGATCACAATACAGACAGAGCCCCTGCTGTCTCCGTCAGTGTCGCTCCACCGTGGGGAGGCGTGTGACTCCTACCTCCATGGGTTCAGGCTCTGATACAGAGGGAGAGAAGCAATGAGAGTACCGACATTCCCGAAGTAGGTTATCCAGATGGATGGTCATCGCAATGAGTGCGTCAATGGAGAGCTTGTCATCTCGACAGGCCAGTTATGTCTGGACCTCCTCGCACAGACATCTTCTGAATAGCGTACTAAGCGCTGGCTCATTCAGTCCGCTGGATGCTGCTATTGTCCAGAAGGTGAGCGCCTACTTGGCAGCAGTCTGATCACCCTGCCGTAATTGGAGGAAGCTCAAACCCCCCCTCTGCCCTCAAGGGGGATGACCGAAGAAACATTTAAACAGAGCCATGAACCCCTCATAAGAATCTAGCTCCTCCTCTCCTCTCTCCCAGATGGCCACAGCCCATTTCAACGCCCGCCCAGTCAGCAGAAAAATAACCGTGGCAACCTTGGACCTGTCGGTGGTGGGAGCTCCCATCTGGTGTGTAAAGTAGCGGGAGCACTGAAGTAGGAAGCCACGGCATTTAGATGGGGCCATCATATTTATCAGGGCGGGACAAACAGGCGTCGCTGACCTGAGCGGGTTGCTGAACGGGCTGTTGTGCTGACTCGCTGGGTCGACTGGTTGTAGAGTATCCTCCGCTAGTTAACGAAAACGCCTTCCGGGTATGTTCGAGACGGTGCACACTGCGAAGAACCTCTTCCATAGCCGTACCCAGTTGTTCATGTTGTTGACCTAGAAGGTATCCCTGCTCGTCGACTGTCTGGAGATATTCTGTTTTCCTGCTGCTTCCATTGTTTGAGTCAGTATTCTGTAACGGAGATGCTGAGAGTCGAGAAGCAGGTGCAGGTGAAACATTTAATAAAACAACAATCATGAACTGAGATAACATAACAGTAGCATTATATCATTATGTGTACGCTTAAACACAGGAACAATACTGACTGAGGAAAGAGCTAAAGGGAGGGACAGATATAGGGGAGGTAATCAGGAAGGCGATGGAGTCCAGGTGAATATCATGTTGACTTGCAGGTGCGTGTAAGGAATGATGCCAGGTGTGCATAATGATGGATCACAGGACCTGTGGTTAGTATATCGGTGACGTTGAATGCCGGAGGGGAGGAGCGGGAGTAGACGTGAGGGTGAATGCATATCCAATATGAGTGTGTGCATGCATTGAGTTATTGAGCTTGTTTTGGCTGATTTCAAGGGGCTACATATGACAAACAATCTCTTTCCCTTCCATTTGTACTGATCTTTAACCAGTAATGACGACATTCCCGTGGGAAGAAGGGGGTGGCCCTTTGGAGCCTATGGTTGGAGCCCTATTCACACACAGTCAGTTCGCTAAGGCAATAGATACATCTTTGGGAGCGAGGTAAGATTGAGACCGATTAAGTTGATGAATTAAGTTTGGGTGGCAATCAGCATTGAAATCAGCATATTTTGCATTATGGTTTGAATATTATCACAAACAAAGGTTAGTGAATTGATGTTAGCTGCCTTCAGCTGTAAGCTAGCAAGGAAAGATAAAAAATTTTAGCGAACAGTAATAATAACAGTTTCAACATTTTTACATTGTGTGTCGCATTATTCAAGTGTGTTGACTTCTGTGCAGCATGACAGAGCTAACATGATGCAGCCGAGACTCCCAGTGCAAGCTAAGTGGAGCAGGCACGGTGCACTCATGTTAAAAGGGGGACATCGGCTGCGCTGATAGACAGACTTGATCCGTGAGACACATTTGACAGAAGTACCAAAAGTAAAACTAAATCTAGTACCGGACCCTTTTTCACGTTCTAGTATCGAAGTACAGAGGTTCAGAATACCAACACTAATCAGGAGAGATTATAATAAGAATAAAATAAGGAACAGAGTAGCAGCATATGATGATTGTGAAAGTGTGGTGTGTATGTGTGTTGTCGGTATTTGTGTGTGTTTGTGCGAGTGTGTCAGTGTAATGTGTGTGAGTGAGTGTATATATTGTGTATATACAGTCTTCCAAGTGTGCATAGTCAGTGCAAGATAGGGTCATTGCAGATAGTCTGGGTAACCATTTTATTAACTATTTAGCAGTCTTATGTTTATTTAGCAGTCTTGTGGCTTGGCGGTAGAAGTTGTCCCGGAGCCTGTTGGTCCGAGAGCCGATGCTCTGGTACTGATTGCTGGAAGGTAGCAGAGTGAACAGTATGTCTATGGCTTGGGTGGCTGAAGACTTTGGCAATTTCTTGGACCTTCCTCTGATATAGAGGTCCTGGATGGCAGGGAGCTCAGCCCTAGTGATGTACTGGGCTGTCCATACCACCCTCTGTAATGATTTGCTGTTGAGGGCAGTGCATTTGCCATACCAAGTGGTGATGCAGGCAGTCAATATGCTCTTAATGGTGAAGCTGTAAAAGCTTTTGAGGATCTGAGGACCCATGCACAATCAGCTCCTTGGTCCTACTGATGTTGACAAAGCTGTTGTACTGACATCACACTTTCAAGGCTCTGATCTCCTCCCTGTAGACTGTCTCATCGCCGTTGGTGATCAGGCCTACCACCGTTGTGTCGTCAGCAAACTTGTTGATGGTGTTGGAGTCGTGAGTGGCCATGCAGTCGTGGGTCAACAGCAGTACAGGAGGGGACTAAGCACACACCCCTGAGGGGCACCCGTGTTGAGGGTCAGTGTGGCAGAGGTGTTGTTGCCTATCCTCACCACCTGGGGCCGACCCATCAGGATGTTCAGGATCTAGTTGCAGAGGAATATGTTAAGTCCAAGGGTCCTGAGCTTGGTGATAAGCTTGGAGGGGACTATGATGTGGAACACTGAGGTGTAGTCTATGAACAGAATTCTCACAGTTATTTCCCCTCTTGTCCAGGTGGAAGAGAGCAGTGCGAAGTGCAATTGAGATTGCGTGATCTGTTGGGGCGGTATGCAAATTGGAGTAGGTCCAGGTTGTCTGGGATGGTGGCTTTGATGACTGTCATGACCAGCCTTTCAAAGCACTTCATAAATACAGATGTCAGTGCAAGGAGAATATAGCCATTTAGGCAGGTTACCTTTGAGTTCTTGGGAACAGGGTCAATGGTCTTCAGCTTGAAACATCTTGGGATTACAGACTGGGACAAGGAAAGATTCATAATGTCCATGAAGACACTTTCCAGCTGGTCTGCACATACTCTAAGAATGCACCCTGGTATTCCATCTGGCCCGGCGGCCTTTTAACCTGTTTAAAGGTTTTACTCACATCGGCCACGGAGAGTGAGATCACAGTCAACTGGAACAACAGGAGCTTTCATGCAAGACACTGTTGGTATAATCTGTGTTTTTCGGTTTGGTCAAGTTTGTATGGGTGACCACAGTTTGTCTGGAGACTACATGATGAAGCCTGTGACTGATATGGTAAACTCCTAATGCTATCGGATGAATCATGGAACAGATCACTGTCTGTACTAGCAAAACGGTCTTGTAGCCTCACATCTGCTTCATCAGATCACTTCCAGTTTGAGCTTTCGTTTTTTAAAATGGGAAGCAGCAGGATAGAGTCATGGTCGGATTTGTCGAAGGGAGGGCGATGGAGGGCCTTCTATGCGTTGTTTTGGGTAGAATAAAAGTGGTATAGCATTTTGACGCCCCTTATGGTGCAAGCGACGTGTTAGTAGAAGTGAGGTAGAACGTTTTTAAGTCTCCCCGAGTTAACGTTTCCTCCTAAAAGATGCCCCTGGGTGTGTGGTCTTTTGTTTGTTTATGGCCCCATAAAGTATTGTTGGCTTCTGGTGGGATGTAGACAGCTGTGATATTTTGGATGAGAACTCTCTTGTTAATTAAAAAGGTCTATAGCTTACCATGGGGTATTCTATGTCTGAGTTTCCTTCGCACTGGAAGAGGTGCACCAGTTGTTGTTTATGAAGGGGCAGATCAGTCCCCCTTCACCTCGTGTTGCTAGCCTGACCACTAAATTATTCTGTCATCTAAGTAATTTGTTGTAACGAGAGGTACTAGGGGTGTTGTACAAAAAGTTATCAGCGATTGGATTGTCTAACCAATCAGAGTATCATAGCAAATGGCAAATTTTAGAGCTGCCACTTTACCCATGTGTGTTCTGGCTCTGGCCCGATCCATCAGTTTCTGGACCAATCAGACAGCCCCTAATGTGTTCGCATTCAGTGAAGGGGATGTACTCAGATCCAAACTGTCGTCCGTGGGCGTGGCGTAGCATTTGGTCAGAACAAGGAGTCTGGGTATCCAGGCAATAATACTGCAGCTTTTCAAGTCTCTCTGATAGGAGACTCTGGAACGAAGCTCATCCATCGTATTCTCGAGTGACTGGACATTTGCCAATAAAACAGAGGGGAGTGCCAGTCGATTTTCTCTTCATCTCAATCTCACCAGGACTCCAGCCTGTCTGCCACGTCTACAACTGCAGTGTTTTGGTAGCCCATGAAATAAAGGAATAGGGTCTGGTATAAACAAGGGTACAGCTGTCAGAGTCGGGTTTGAAGTTGAAATTGAGGTTAGTAACTGTCGATCTAACGTCAAAAAGTGATTGGCGGTATTGTGTGATAATAGTAAGAACTTTAAAACTTCATAAACTCAAAAAAATGTGCTAAAGTTGGGTTGAAACTTGTAAAGTTTCGACCTTCTCTGTCGGTTACTATGAGAAGGAACGGTAGATTCTGTCTATGAGAGATGAAAGGGGAGCCAGAATGGCATCTTGGCTGATACAATAACTCAGCTGTCAACACCACTCAGGTCTATGGGCACGCGACAACTAAGTTTCCTCCCTATCCCACCACCCTGTTATCATCAAATGGAGGACACTTTGGATCCATGTCAGAGCCAAATGGGGTAGACAAGGGAGGGGTTGGATTTGAGATGGAGAGAGGAAGGGACATAGCAATGAAATAGAACACTTCTGTATAATTTGGAGTAAATGGGGATGGAAGGAGGGGATGAGGGGGAGGGGTGTGGCTTTGTCTGTCATTAATGATCCCTCCCTCCCTCCCTTGTTAATGACCACTAGTCTGAAAGGAAAGTGAGTCAGAGGAGAGTTGTAATTAAGCCTTGAATGATTCAAGAGTGAAGAACCTTGCCTCCTGTAAACAACCTGCTTGAGTGTGTGTTTGTGTGTGGGTGCGTGTGTGTAGGAGGCAAGGGATGAGGGCAACCCTTACAAAAAGTACAACAGCAACAACAAAACATAATGGATAGACTACCTCCTAGACATTCATAGGCTGAATCGATAAACATCAAGGGAAGTCATTGGAACGCGAGGTCAGTACAGGTGCATCAAAGCTGGACCCGAGAGACTGAAAAACAGCTTTGATCTCAAGGCCATCAGACTGTTAAATAGCCATCACTAGTCAGCTACCACCCATTTACTCAACCCTACACCGTAGAGGCTGCTGCCCCATATTTTTTTATTTCAACCTTTAACTGGGCAAGTCAGTTAAGAACACATTCTTGTTTACAATGACAACCTCAGAACAGTGGGTTAACTACCTTGTTCAGGGGAAGAACAACACATTTTTACTTTGCAGTTCAGGGACTCGATCTAGCAACCTTTCGGGTACTAGCCCAATGCTCTAACCACTAAGCTACCTATACTGTACATAAGCATTGAATCACTGGCCACTTTAATAATGGAACAATAGTCAAGTAATAATGTTTACATACTGTTTTACTCATCTCATCTGTATATACTATATTCTATTCTGCTGTATTCTAGTCAATGCTACTCTGACATTGCTCATCCTAATATTTAGATATTTCTTACTTCATTATTTTACTTTTAGATTTGTGTGTATTGTTGTGAATTGTTAGATATTACTGCACTGTTGGAACTAGGAACACAAGCATTTTGCTACACCCGCAATAACATCTGCTAAAAAGTGTGTACGTGACTAATATACTTTGATTTGGCTACTCACTGGATAGGAAGTGCTGGGAGGAAGGGCCAAAGTCTCTGTGGGCTTCCTGAAGGACCTTTAGTCTCTCTTCAATGGCCACCTGCACACCAGAAAGCGGAGAGAGTTAGACACACACAAAGACACACCTGCATCCCGCCAGCACTATATTGACCGTTCCAGCTGAGTGTGTGTGTGTGCGTGCATGTGTGTGCATTGCTGAGTGTCCTTACTGTGTGCAGTGACTCAGTCATCCTCCCTAGAGTGAGGATATAAGGCTGTCTCTACACAGGGAACCAGAAGGCAGACAAAATGTGTCTTCCACACTTTCATCCAGACCCAGTGAATCTCTATGGGGTGCCTGGTGACTGAGTCCTGCTCTGCCGTTTGCCCTTCTGTTTGATCAGACCAAAGTGGCACGGATTCCTATCTCAGTGGTCATCATCAACTCCAGCATGGCAATACCAGGGGTGGGGGGCTTGGAGAAGGAAAGGGACAGAATCTAAGATCTCTCTCTTGATGTCTCTTTTTTTCTCTTTGTCACACACACACATCACACACACACACACACACACATTAATCTAAACAGCATAGTGACAAATGAGCCTGAGGGGTGCACGAGTAAAGCTCTGATCCCGGCCATCAGCAGGCTGGACCAGGACACTCGTCCGCTATGTCAAAAAGTGTTATTTATCTATAGTGACAGAAGTCCACAACATAGAACTCAGTAACCTGTAGAGGTAGACAAGGGGAAGGCCACCTCTCCTCACCCCTCTATGTGTCTGAGCTAAAGTACAGCAGGGTGACAGAGAGACACGGCAGGAATAATGAGAGAAAGCAACGACAAAATGACACAAACAGGTGGAAAGAGATGGACAGAAGTACTTGATTACAAAGACAGCAAGAGGGCTAATATGACGTTGACAGAATAAACATGAGCGTACAGACAGGTTGAGATCTGAATAAGGTGGGTGAGAAAAAAAGAGTAGAAAGTAGAAAAGTCAAGAATATGATAGCTCGTATAAGGAGGAAGGTTTTACATTTGACCTTTAGTCATTTAGCAGTGTCACGTATTCCCAAGTATGACAACTCCTAAAAGGGAGGAGGTTTGTAGCTGTGACACCTCTTCTTAAGTATGACACATAAAAGGGAGATGGTTTTAGGCATGAGACTCATTGCCCACCTGTAAAAAGGGGAAGGTTTTAGGTGGGACACCCATAGCCCACCTGTAGTAGTTTCCAGTGCATGTTGAGGTCATCCAGTTGCCTGGAGGAGGTGGAGGACAGCTGCACATCCAGAGGAGCTAGTTCACCAGACAGCTCATTCACCACATTCACGTCCTGCCTCAGAGGGGCCATCTCTTCCTTGAAAGCCTGGAACATACACAGGATGCACACCCACAGGTCAGTGTTTTGATGTGGGCAGATGTATCTATAACATACTGTTATGGTGCAGGGGTGATACCTGTACCAATGGTGATTAGATGTTGACCTAGGTAATTCATTTTTTTGACACTGATTTATGTACAGGTTAATCACTACCTATACTTGTTGGCCCTAAATGTTTTGTAGTGGACGTAAAAAAACAACGTCCCTCTCTCTCTTTCCCCCTTAATAAATCAGTAACACCCCAGTGACTCCCCTCACCGTGGTCTTCTCTATGTGTTCCTGCAGTGAGTCTATGAGCAGGTCTCCTACAGGCTGCCAGCCAGCCTTGGTCTCTTCTGCCCTGGCTAGCCGCAGGTCCAGCTGGTTCATGTTGCTCTGGAGCTCTTGTAGCCTCTCAAATGCCCTTTCTACCTGACTCTGCCATCCACCAGCGTGGTCCTGCAGACGCTCCCAACGCTCCTGCACCTCCGCTGTCTGCTTCCTGATGGCCCTGGCCACACCCTGCGCCTTCTCCTCTGGAGTCAGGTCTGTGTGAAGGGTAGAGAGGGAGGGAGGGAGAGAGAGAGAGGGAGAGAGAGAGAGGGAGGGGGAAGAGAGAGAGAGAGAGAGAGGGGGGGGAGCAAGGACAAAGACTTCAACAACCTCAAAGGGGAAAGTTGGCTGTACAATAAAAGCAAGAATTTAAACTTGAAGAGAGACTTATGAGCCAAAGAGAAAAGAGCATGACCAATGTCCACAGTCAACCATCTTGTCTGCAGACCTGAAATCTAAATCATAAACCCCCTAAGCACACATCAAGGGTCTGTCTGTCTGTCTGTTAGTCTGCCAGCCAAGCACACATCAAGGGTCTCTCTGTCTTTTAGTCTGTTAGTCTGCCAGCCAAGCACACATCAAGGGTCTGTCTGTCTGTTAGTCTGTTAGTCTCCCAGCCAAGCACACATCAAGGGTCTGTCTGTTAGTCTGTTCGTCTGCCAGCCATAGATGCCACACACCACAGACAGGACCAGTGTGGGGTCAGTCTGCCACACACCCCAGACAGGACCAGCGTGGGAGCTGTCTGTTTTGAAAATAAGAAGGCCAGGGAACAAAGGCCAGGGAAAGTCTGGGAGCATTTGATTGGGTTAAAGAGGATCTGAATACTAAGGTGTTCTCACCCAATGGGTTCAGTTAGACTAGAGTAGACAGAGGTGTCCGTGCTGGCACTGGTCTCAGTTTTACCCTGTGAAGCCCCTTGTCCCTCCTGTGAAAGCATCCAATCACATGTTTTAGATCAGATTGAGATCAGATATACCCCTTACAGTCAAACACCCCTTTTGAAAGTATCCGAGGTCATTGCAGGGCTGGTTTCAGATTACACCTACCCTCTGATATACCACACAAAGAAATCATCCTACCCGTCACAGCCCTTAGATCAGTTCTTAACCACCGATTAGACCAAAGGCCCCTTTGATAATTACATCAAAGATCACACAGAAGGGCCAGATCTCTGCCTGCTCGGAGCTCTGGCCACACCCTCCCAGATTGTCTCAGGGGCCTGCTACATTATTTAACAGCACGATTCTGTTAAAGAGGAAATGTGCTGACACAGCGATGACTTCACTGTTTCATCCTCTTAGGCCCAGCAGCCTTTAGATACAGAATTACTAATGAGTTCTGGTGCGTATTTAGTGTTTGGGTGTATTCTGAGCCTCATAGCACACACCACATAAACATCAAGTGGATTGGGCAACTTCTGAGGTGCTTTTCAAGGACATTCTCACCCACCCGGACACTGGGTTTCACCAGATCTTGGTTTTGGAGGGCCACTATGTATGCAGGTTAAACGGAATGGTCAACATAAACTGACCAATACTGACATCCAGTAGGTTATGGCACATAGTAGGTTTTATAAAGGAGTTCAATTAAATTATAACGTAAGACTAAGTGACGGTTGATGTCACTGGACTTTGGCGTGTGCGTATTCAGGCAAGTCAGTGACAGGAGACTCACCTGTTTTGGTCTGTAGGTTCTTGCATGGTTCTCCCGGCCCCTCGATGGACTGGTCAGCCAGGAATGTGTGCGCCTGGTCCAGTGTATTGGCCACAACATGCTCGCGGTCCTTCAGCTCCGACCGCAACACCTGGGGAGAAACACACACTGGCCAATTGATACTGTCCTTTTAACCTGAATGTTTTACTCAAAATGTATTACTCCTAACTGAGCTCTTTCATATCAGTTAGAACATTTTGCCTGATATCATCAAACAGTGTTTGTAACGGCGCGTGGGTCAAATCACTGGGGAAGCCAAGTCCCCCCAAAAATATTACAACCCACAGTATGTGTTGTGATAATTGCGTTGTTCTCTCTGTAACCTGTCAGTTCATATGCATATTGCACGTAACAAAAGTACAAAAAACATATTGCATGTAACAAACAGTTAAATTACCTACATCATGGTCAAGCAAGGTAATGTTTCCGCCATTTTCGGACTACTAAACAACTAATGATTTAGAACCACGTAGAGTTACTGCAAGATGCAAAGAAAACAGGAGCTGCCTCCACTATTCCAGCACCATTTCTACTTCAACATCATCTAATCACCTATGCTTAGTCTAAAAAGGTGAAAACTAAAAGAAACCAAAAATGATTTAGCCCAATAAACATAATCTAGATATGATGTGGCTGTCCATGGTACTGATTTCTCTGTGTGTGCGCGCACATGTAGGAAAAACATGTTGTCTAATATTCTATAATGTTTTTCTATCAAGGGAGGCCAAATGCTCGCTGGCTTCCTTGGCATTCAATGCTACATGCGGAAACAATGTCATACTCTTTCTGACCAGACAGCATCAGATAGATACGCTACACATCCTGAGACAGAGGGGTGCTGTTTCGTTCACTCAGATGCTTTTGCCGGTGAGATACACTACACGACCAAAGGTATGTGGACACCTGCTCGTCAAACATCTCATTTCAAAATCATGGGCATTAACATGGAGTTGGTTCCCCTTTGCTGCTATAACAACCTCCACTCTTCTGGGAAGGCTTTCCACTGCTGGAACGTGGCTGTGGGGACTTGCTTCCATTCAGCCACAAGAGCATTAGTGAGGTCGGGCACTGATGTTGACCAATTAGGCCTGGCTCGCAGTTGGCGTTCCAAATGCATCCCAAAGGTGTTTGAGTGGTTGAGGTCAGGCCAGTCAAGTTCTTCCACATCAATCTCGACAAATAATTTCTGTATGCACCTCGCTTTGTGCATAGGGGCACTGTCGTGTTGAAACAGGAAAGGGCCTTCTCCAAACTATTGCCACAAAGTAGGAAGCACAGAATTGTCTAGATTGTCATTGTATGCTGTAGCGTTAAGATTTCCCTTCACTGGAACTAAGTGGCCAAGCACGAAACATGAAAAACAGCCCCAGACTATTATTCCTCCTCCACCAAACTTTACAGTTGGGACTATTCCTTCGGCCAGGTAGAGTTCTCCTGGCATCCCAGATTCGTCCGTCAGACTGCAGGATGGTGAAGCATGTTTCAGCACTCCAGAGAACATGTTTCCAGTCCAATGGCAGTGAGGTTTACACGCCTCCAGCCAACGCTTGACATTGTGAATGGTGATCTTAGGCTTGTGAGCCGCTGCTCGGCCATGGAAACCCATTTCATGAAGCTCCCGACGAACAGTTATTGTACTGACGTTGCTTCCAGAGGCAGTTTGGAACTTGATAGTGAGAAGATTTTACACGCTTCAGCACTCAACGGTCCCATTCTGTGAGCTTGTGTGGCCTACCACTTCGCAGCTGAGCCGTTGTTGCTCCTGGACGTTTACACTTCACAATTAATAGCACTTACAGTTGACCGGGGCAGCTTTAGCAGGGCAGGAATTTGACAAACTGACTTGTTGGAAAGGTGCCATCCTATGACTGTGCCACTTCGAAAGTCACTGAGTGACGAAAGAGAGAGAAAAGATAAATTCATGTGTATATTTTTTTTCTTGGTCAACTTGTCTGGCATCTATGAACACACACGACTGCACATTAGTGAACACAAGCCATAATAGTGTTGTTTTCATCAAAATGATAGATACTGCAAGGACCCTCTTTATCTCTAAATGTCCAAGTGCCTCAGTGGAAGTGCCTGTATTGGAATCATAGTTTTCATCTCCCAGTATCATCAACGTTGTGAACTCTATGTGAACCTTATTTTCCCCACTGTTCAGATTCCTATGGCAGCCTATCCACAACAAAATTACCATCTCCATATCAAACAAGTAAAAAACTAAAATGTCACTTTATTCAACCCCACCTTACATTCGACAACAAGACATTTTCCATTCAAAGGAACGGGCGTCTAGACGCACACATACTCATACCTACGCACGAACGCAAGCACGCGCACACACACGCAGACTGTACTGAGATGGGTCTCTCCTCATCCCAGCACTGTAAACAATAATCTCAACATCTATTCAGGTGATGTCATCAATTCAGAATGTGCTCCCTATCTAACCTTCTCTCATCGAAAGAGACAACAAGAGATCGAGAAGAAAGAGAGAGAAAGAGGAAGATAGCAGGTGTAGCGATTGAAGGAGGGAAAGACGGGTCAAATGAGATTTCCCTGAGGTCATAGTGAAATTAAATGAGCGATTTAGAATAAAGCGAGACGTTCACACAGCACTGTTCACAACACAGCAGCCTGCAGGTTTCATCAGAGGACTCACTAATACCAAATTATATCACCCACACATTCTCTCTGTCATACACTCCCTCTCTCACCCTCTTTCTCACACACACTCTATCTTTTTGTGTCCTATTTCACTAACTCAAAGTCACTCTACCATCCTTTCCACTATCCTCTCTCTTTCTCCCCCACATCCTCCCTTCACACACACACACACACACACACACACACACACACACACACACACACACACACACACACACACACACACACACACACACACACACACACACACACACACACACACACACACAGGTTAGTCCGGTGGGGACTAGCAGTCACTCTCTAAATGAGTAGCGTTCACTCTCTAAATAAAAATTATTTATTTAACTAGGCAAGTCATTCTTATTTACAATGACGGCCTACCCCAGCCAAACCCCGACGACACCCTACAGGAATCCCAATCACGGCTTGATGTGACACAGCCTGGATTTGAACCAGGGACTGTAGTGATGCCGCTTGCACTGAGATGCGGTGCTTTAGACCGCTGCGCCACTCGGGAGCCAAACTAACATGTGTGCCAAAACATCCACTACAAGGGACGAGAGGAAGAAGGGGAAAGCAGGACTACATGTACCAGAGTAATTATTCTTGTTTTGATATAGCAGCCGGAACCCCAGGGGGCCTCTGATGCCTAACGGGCTGTGTGATTGCTTTGTGAGAGGACGATGTCAGAGAGAAATAAAGAGGAACTACATTATGTTGTCATTACATTTCAGGTAGGACCCAGGTGCAGACAATGTCAAAGTAACAACAGTTTATTAATCGATCAGGGGCAGGCAAAAGACAGGTCCAGGGCAGGCAGAGGTCAGTAATTCAGATAGGTGGGGCAAAGATACAGAACGGCAGGCAGGCTCAGGGTCAGGGCAGGCAGAACGGTCAACACCGGGAAAACCAGGAAACAGGCACAATCGAGAGAAATGAGCAGGGTGAAAAACGCTGGTAGGATCGACGAAACAAAACAAACTGGCAACAGACAAACAGAGAACACAGATATAAATACACAGGGATAATGGGGAAGATGGGCGACACCTGGAGGGGGGTGGAGACAATCACAAAGACAGGTGAAACAGATCACGGTGTGACAATTGTGAGCCTTGCTGTTTTTATAAAGTGCTTATGGTTTAATCAGACAGGACGAGATGAGGAAGAGAGAGTAGCGTTGAAGAGATTATGACAGCATGCTGGGTTGAGTGTTGTAGTAGGATACATTTCTTAACACCTCTTGAATATAGGGGGCACTATTTTCATTTTTGGAAAAATAACATTCCCTAAGTAAACAGGCTATTCTGTCAGGACAAGATGCTAGAATATGCATATAATTGACAGCATAGGATAGGAACCACTTTAAAGTTTCCAAAACTGTAAAAAATATTGTCTGTGAGTATAACAGAACTGATATTGCAGGCGAAAGCCTGAGAAAAATCCAATCAAGAAGTGACTCTTATTTAGAAACCTCTGCGTTCCTATGCGTCCCTATTGAGCAGTGACGAGATATCAACCAGATTCCTTTTTATATGGCTTCCCTAATTAGTCTAGTGTCACAATTCATAGTTTCAGGCTTTTATTTTGAAAAATGAGCCTGAACGTCAACGGTCAGTGGTCAGCTGAAGTCTCTCAGAGGACAAATGCGGCTATTGTTTCTCTCTTTCCTACTAAAAAGCCATCTGTCCCGGTTGATATATTATCGAATAGATATTTGAAAAACACCTTGAGGACTGATTATAAACAACGTTTGCCATGTTTCTGTTGATATTATGGAGCTAATTTGGAATACTTTTCGCCGTTGTCGTGACCGCAATTTCCGGTCGATTTCTCAGCCAAACGTGAAGAACAAACGGAGCTATATCGGCTACAAAAATAATATTTTGGGAAAACAGGAACATTTGCTATCTAACTGGGAGTCTCGTGAGTGAAAACATCCGAAGCCCATCAAAGGTAAACGATTTAATTTGATTGCTTTTCTGATTTTCATGACCAGGTTGCCTGCTGCTAGCTAGGCATAATGCTATGCTAGGCTATCGATAAACTTACACAAAAGCTTGTCTTGCTTTGGCTGTGAAGCATATTTTCAAAATCTGAGACGACAGGGTGATTAACAAAAGGCTAAGCTGTGTTTCAATATATTTAACTTGTGATTTCATGAATAGGAATATTTTCTAGTAATATTTATGTCCGTTGCTTGCGTTATGCTAATTAGTGTCAGTTGATGACAACGCTCCCGGATCCGGGATGGGTAGTACCAAAATTAACAGACATATGGAAATACTTACAAAAAAGGAAACATTAACAGTTATATTCAAGTATACTTCATGTCAAATCAGATTTTAGAATATATATTTTCTTCATAATAATATATTTAATTTCTACTTTGGCCAAGTTGAGGAAATAAATGAAGTAAGGGAAGACAAGGACATTGAGAGGCAGAGGTGATTCATGTGCCTTTATATAAAAAGAAAATAGGGAAATTGAAAGGGTGTTGGCATTGACAGTGGGTATAAAAATAGCCGTGTCTTCAAATATCTTCCTGACAAAATATTGAATTATGTTATATTATGCAAATGTCCCCTATGGTGGACAGAACACGTTACTATTACATTACACAGACGGAACATTTTCAACACACAATAATAACAGGAAATACACACGTTTGTAAAACCTCAGATTGTTGATGATGCTATAAAAATTTAAAGTCATCACAATTACACAAAATCGATTGAGCAACAGCATCAGTTTCAACTTATGTTTTAGGAATATAAATAATTGTTTTAACATATTTTTTTACAGGATTCTACTTAATCAGGTAAAAACTACTGAATGAGTTCTTGATTTTGATGATATTACTGAAATCGTGAACACGTGTTTGTCTTGCCTACTTATGGACAGGGCCTTGAGGAAAAACACTCAAAGTAGAAAACAACCATTAAAACACAAGCTGATGCACCCACTTTCAAGAGGGAGTAAAACAACTTTCCTCAATTGCCGTGATGAGATAAGAGATTCCGATCTGTCTGAGGAGGAGAAAATAGGGAAACAAGATGCTTGAAAGGCAAAGAGGTTGACACAGTCTTCTGTTAACTTCTCTCCTCTCTGATACAGTAGTTGCAGTATTGGTTTTGGCACTAACACTAACAGATTTGTGACTCTTCAGAAAAACGTTATTCTTCAACTAAGAGCAGAATAAGTGGTGCTACAGGGACAAAAATTCCCCCAGGATGACATTTTTTCAATGCACTGTAAGCCTGGAGTGTGTCTTGTGAGACGTGACCTTGACTGTGCGTTGTGTACAAAACAGCAGAGAAGACGGTCTTATCGGCCCCTACCCTGTGCAGATGAGGAGATGATAGCATTACAACACAGTAGAGAGGAGAGAAGGCTATTTTCAGACCTCCATGAATCCGGCCTCTCCTCCCTTTTACTTCCCTTCTCCTCAAGGTGGTCAGTGTGAATTGAAGCAGAATCATGCTAACTCTGGAAGACATAGCTGATAGGATTGGAACCTGGTCTGGTCGTCTGCTGCAATAGCCAATTCGTGACAATGACTGATGAGTTGTGCCTTCTGAGATGCCGTTCTGCACACCACTGTTGTACTGTGCTGTTATTTTGTTTGTTTGTGGCCCGCCTGTTAGCTTGCACGATTCTTGCTATTCTCCTTCTACCTCTCATCAACGAGCTGTTTTCCCCACAGAACTGTCCATTCTAATGTTCAATCAAACAGTAACTGAATGCCTTGATGCCTGTCTGGCTGCTTTACATAGCAAGCCATGGCCACATGACTTGCTGTCTGTATGAGCTCCCGTGGGACAGCAGTCTAAGGCACTGCATCTCAGTGGTAGAGGCGTCACTACAGACACCCTGGTTCAAATCCAGGCTGTATCACAACCGGCCGTGATTGGGAGTCCCATAGGCTGGTGCACAATTGGCCCAGCGTCATCCGGGTTTGGCCGGTGTAGGCCGTCATTGCAAATAAGAATTTGTTCTTAACTGACTTGCCTAGTTTTTAAAAAAGAAGGAAAAAATGGAGCAAACCAGCTTTGTGAATGGGGTGGTGTATCTAATATACTGGCCACTGAGTGTAGTTTTTCATTCATGCTGGATTGAAGGTATCACCTGCGTTAGGGACGGCACACCTACAATGTAAACTGCTTCCTACAGAGGCTCTGGGCACTAAAATAAATAAGATAGACATCTTCAAGGCAGTTTCATCCAAACGAAGGGTACTTCTCTACCTCTGGCCTTGGCCCCTCAAAAGTCAGAAAGCTCCCCTACAACCCAGTAAGACATGACATTCAAGACTTGGCTTTGCTAAGTAAACAAATTGAAAGCCAACCAACACAATAAAGGACTTTAAAGTTCACCAGGCTCAATTCAGAGACATAGGAATCCCTCAACACTAGAAGTTTCTAAAGTTAAATAAGGAGGAACATATTAAAAGTTAAGTCATCAATGATAGGTAATTATTCACAGAAGTTCAAAGTCAGAAAGTCTCTCTCTGCTCTCTCTGTTTCACTCTCTCTGGTTCTTTCTCTCTCTCTCTCTCGCTCTCTCTTTCTCCCTCTGAGAGAGATAAGGTTGTGGCAATGCAGCAGTTTAATTTCATTTTACTTTACAACCTGCCCATCCAGGTACAAATGGTGCTAATCAATCACGCAGACAGTGTGATTAAACCACCTTAGCGTAGCTATACAGATTATATTAGCTTCAACTTTGGCTTCCATAGCTTAACATAGGCTGTGTAAAAATGTTAGCTTGGTTTAGCCTCTCAACTGACAGTAATATTAGCTAAATGAGGACAACAACACTCAAAACTTAAGCCTCCAGAAACAGTGAGTTAATTAAACCCCTTCAAAGCCAGTAAATAGCAGACACACACTCCTAATCACTCCTTTTAATTATATACTTCACTCAGTTTTAATTATGTACTTACATACAACATATTGTTGTAGCTTCTCCCCACACTGAGAAGAAAATGACAACTGTTGCAGGGAGATAAAAGTAGAGAGTGATTAAAAAAAGGCCACAAGTGCTCTCTTCTCGTCCCCCTCTCTCCCCCTACGCCTCTCTCTCCCGCTCTAAAATCGGTTAATTTAATAAAGCTGATTGATGAGTTTAATCAGTGAGACGCTTACACAGGGCTTTTATTGGATAATTGAATGTGTGATTAATAAAAGCTATTATCAGCAGACAAAAACACAGACACAATCTGGAGGAGGAAAAGAGCACTGTCGGGCAACACCCGCCCCGGAATAACAAAATGTCTTCCTTTTCCGCCCTTTCATTTGTTTACATTCATCTATATGTACTGTAAACAACTAGCTGTATTTATGAAAACAGAGGAGAAATTATGTTGTTGACTTGGTGATGTACGGATTGATGTGCCCCAATAAAAATGCAACGGTTCTATCGTTCTCTTTGAGGGATTCAGAAAATGTCTCTTTACTCCCTCCTGAGCTCTTCATTTCCAATCTCGCCACCTCCTCCTCTGCTTCTACGCCTGTCACTCCATTAACATCATCCTTCTCTCGCACTCCTCTCTCACTTCTTCTCCATCGCTCTTTCTGTCTCCTTGATTTCTCCGACCGTCATTTCATCATCCTTTTCTCCCTCTCCTTTCCACTCTGCTCCAGCCCTCCTATATCTTCCTCTTTATTCATGAGGGTGGCTTAGCTTCCTTCCTTCCTTCCTTCCTTCCTTCCTTCCTTCCTTCCTTCCTTCCTTCCGGACATTTCCATGTATCTTCATAAGCCTCCATTCAGACCTCCAATTTCCATATACCCATACATTTACTGTATGTATAGTACACCAAAATAAAAAAGCAACATGTAAAATGTTGGTCCCATGTTTCATGAGCTGAAATAAAAGATCCCAGAAATGTTCCATATGCACTAAAAGCTTTCTTCTCTCATATTTTGAGTACAAATTTGCTTACATCCCTGTTAGTGAGATTTTCTCCTTTGCCAAGATAATCATTCTTCTGACAGGTGTGGCATATCAAGAAGCATTGTGCTGGGACAATAAAAGGCTACTTTAAAATGTACAGTTTTGTCACACAACACAATGTTACAGATGTCTCAAGTTTTGAAGGAGCGTGCAATTGGGATGGTGACTTCAGGAATATTCACCAGAGCTGCTGCCAGATAATTGAATGTTGATTTCTCTACCATTTCTCTACCATTTCTCTACCTCTAACGTCATTTTAGAGAATTTGGCAGTACGTCATGTGGGCGAGCGGTTTGCTGATGTCAACGTTGTGGTTATGGTATGGACAGGCATGAGCTACGGACAACGAACACAATTTAATTTTATTGATGGCAATTTAAATGCACAGAGATACCGTGACGAAATCCTGAGGCCCATTGTAGTGCCATTCATCCGCCGCTATCACCTCATGTTTCAGCATGATGATGCACAGCCCCATGTCGCAAAGATCTGTACACAATTCCTGGAAGCAGGCATGGTAATGACTGTGTAAAAGTTGTGTTACGGTACAGACCGTACAGTGGCTGTGTTACGGTACTGACCTTGCAGTGGTTGTGCTGCTGCAGCAGGGTGGGGACATCTCCTCCTATGGGCATCTGTTTGGCCAGTTCCTTCTCCTTCAGACAGATCCACCTCCACAGCTCCTCCAGCAGGCTCTGAAGACGACTCCAACGCTCCGCACTCGCCTCCAGGTGAGCCCTGGAAACAAATGGCCATAACATGGTTAAAATATGGTTAAAACACAGTTACAACCCAGGTAAAATATGTTCACAATACGGTTATAACCTGGTCGAAACATGGTTACAAGAATGTTATGACATGGTCAGGTCCATCTCCATGTAAAAAGTAAGATGCACAGGTCTTAGATTGCCTAGTGTGTGCCGGAACGACTCAGAGAAGCAGGAGTCTCCTATCTCCTGGGTTCTGTAGCCTGAGGCACAAGAATACCCCCTGGACAGGACTCTAGTCTATCGCCTGGCCGTACCCCCAATCTATCTCCTTAATGCTGAGTGAGCAAGTAGAGAAGCACCGGGTCCCATTTTTTAAGTCTTTACATGGTGTGACTCTCAGGGCAACACACAAACCTCAAGGCCTCTAAGTTTCGTGTCTCCATATAAGCAGAAGGTGAAACCAGCCATACAAGTCCTAGTGGATACTACAACAGAATAACATGGTTAGGCCATGGCTAGACTGGTGAGGTTGGGGTGGATTGGTGTGTCAACCATTACAGTTGGCCGCATTTCAAAGTAGCAAGTTTGCTGGATATCTCTTGTCCAGCATCTTGAAGCATTAAAACCTAGAGACAAGTGAGCATTAGAGGGGAAATCTACTCTCTCTGGAGGGTAGCCAAAACCACTTATACTTGGAGTGTATGTGGGTTGGTGCATTGTGTGCATCAAAGTGTGTGGATATACAGCATAATGTGTATTATTATTTAATGTGTGTGTTCTTAAATGTTTTGTTTTGACATCCTCCGCTCACCATAATGCGCCGGACCATTATGTACAGCAGCAACGTTTCATAGCAGCTACTCATTATTATTATGTACTGTAATTAAGACATAATGTGCTCTAAATAGTACACACATTGCAGCACACACACCCATGCGCTCGCATGCACAGGCACAGTGCATGCACGAATACAGCACACACACACGCACACACACACACACACACACACACACACACACACACACGCGCGCACAACTGCTGACAGCTCAGCCTTGCCTCCATCCTATGGAGATACACAGAGTTACATGGTTTATAGGGAATTCTAGTGCTCTTATGAATATGCTGTTATCTTTATGGAACTTTGCAGTGTTTCTGTCTTATTTCACTCCATCTGTGTCTCTTTTGCCCCCTAGTAGTAGTTGTTGGGGCTATCAGGCTGTGAAGTGTTGATCTTCACCTGCTCCTACCTTCTCCTCTCATAACATATTTCACCCTCACTCTGCATCTACCTCTTGATCTATTGTTTTCCAGTACATTGTAACCTTCCTTCGCTGTTCCTCACATATGACTTTTCTCCTTCGCTCACCACACCTTCTCTTCCCCTTCACAACCTTTGCTCCTATCAACATCTTCACCTTGCCCCTGCCACCTTCACTCTCTCCCTCCATCTCTCTTTCACTCTCAGAACATCTTCCACTCTCTCCATCTCTCTTTTTATTTATGCCAAGGTTGTGGTCGCTCCTCCACTGTTCAGGTCCTGAAGAGTTCTGTGACACCATAATGGTTATAACTCTCAACAGAGGCAAATAAAGCATACATGCTCCAGTTACAGTTTATTGAATGGTTTAATCAACAAACAAGTCAGCATGGTTATGACATGGTTTAGAACACCTATTCATTCAAGGGTTTTTCTTTAATTTTCTTTATTTTTACATTGTAGCATAATAGTGAAGACATCAAAACCAAAAAAGTGTTTAACAAATCAAAATATATTTTATAAGTGAGATTCTTCAAATAGCCACCCTTTGCCTTGATGACAGCTTTGCACACTCTTGGCATTCTCGCAACCAGCTTCATGAGGTAGTCACCTGGAATGCATTTAGTAACGTGTGCCTTCTTAAAAGGTAATTTGTGGAATTTCTTTTCATCATAATGCGTTTCAGTTGTGTTGTGACAAGTTAGGGGTGGTATACAGAAGATAGCCCTATTTGGTAAAAGACCAAGTCCATATAATAGTCAATCATCACTTTAACAAATGAAGGTCAGACAATACGGACAATTTCAAGAACTTTGAACGTTTCTTCAAGCGCAGTCTCAAAAACCATCAAGCGCTATGATGAAACTGGCTCACATGAGAACCACCACGGGAATGGAAGACGCAGAGTTACCTCTGCTGCAGAGGATAAGTTCATTAGTTACCAGCCTCAGAAATTGCAGCCCAAATAAATGCTTCACAGAGTTCAAGTGACAGACACATCTCAACATCAACTGTTCGGAGGAGACTGTGTGAATCAGGCCTTCACGGTCGAATTGCTGCTAAGAAATCACTACTAAAAAACACCAATAAGAAGAAGAGACTAGCTTGGACCAAGAAACCTCGAGTGATAAGCATTAGAATTGGAGATTTTTGGTTCCAACCGCCGTGTCATTGTGAGACCTTGTGTGGGTGAACAGATGATCTCCGCATGTGTGGTTCCCACGGTAAAGCATGGAGGAGGAGGTGTATTGGTGTGGGGGTGCTTTGCTGGTGACACTGTCTGTGATTTATTTAGAATTCAAGGCACACTTAACCAGCATGGATACCACAGCATTCTGCAGCGATACGCCATCCCATCTGGTTTGGGCTTAGTGGGACTATCATTTGTTTTTCAACAGGACAATGACCCAACACACCTCAAGGCTGTGTAAGGGCAATTTGACCAAGAAGGAGAGTGATGGAGTGCTGTATCAGATGACCTGGCCTCCACAATCACCTGACCTCAACCAAATTGAGATGGTTTGGGATGAGTCGGGGTGCAGAGTGAAGGAAAATCATCCAAATTAAATTGTAATGTGCACAATTTCAGTTTCTCTCGCCTATTCAACCATTTACATCATTCATTCAGTGAGGAGAGAAACACATTAGTGCCTGGCTGATTACCAACGTCCTACAGCGCATTTGTCTTGGCCCGTTAAGGTAGGAATAGGTGTGGAGAAAACTGTTAAACAGGCATTAAATACTTTTCTGTTTGTGATTAAAAGATTCTGACAACTGAGCAATGTAAAATACAAATATTTAGGAAAAGTCAGGGAAGGAGCGGGACCTTTGTTTGTTTTTTGGCAGATTTTCCCCCTATGGTGGTTCTAGTGTTAAATACTTATTTTCTGTGTATTGGAGTATTTTAAAATAATGTGGCCCGAATCAACTACTTCTACTGCTAGTATTTGAAATACATATTTTTATAATTTCCTATAAATACCCTATTTACAAATATATTCCAATATTCCACTACTTGTCTTTTCAACAAAACAAAAACATCTGAACACTTACTACGAAATGTATGTAAAAGCAATTGAGAAATAGTATTTCAACCCAGGTCTGCACAGTACTGACCATATGTTATCAGTATATTACAGTAATGACCGTATTATGTTAGCAAAGATGTGTTGTTTAGTATTATGGGACTGACCGTATGTTGGCAGATTTGGTCTTGAGGTCGCTCCAGCGCTGGTTCATGTCGTCCAGTCGGTGCTGCAGAAACACTGCCTCCTCAGATGTTCCCAGGGACTTGACCATCTTGGGCTTATTCCCGTCCACACTCTTATAGATATCGTTATGGGCATCGATCTCTGCCTGGATATCCTACAGAGAAACAGAGAGAGGTTTGAGTTTGAACAAGTCTGTGTTATTATTAGTGTTACATAAAAGTACAGAGCTTCACACATATAATTGAATAGTGAAATCAAACCAACAAAATACTCTGCTTGTCATTTTCTATTAGCTTTAAAATAGTGGGAATGGAGAGGGGTGAAGGAGAGAGAGAATGATGAAGAGAGAGCCGTATGAGTGTGCTAGCTGGTCATGCGAGTGTGGAGGGACAGCTAGAGAAGCAAAGAGGGCAGAGCAGTTTAAACATCTTTCAAATGTACTCTAACTACTCAGGACTCTTGGAAAATAAACGCGTTCCAAACTCCTCTGCCTCCCAATAGAGAACCAATTCATTCGAAACCCCCTCCACACCCTAACCAAGCATTGTGGGTTTCCATACTATTACTAATACTCTACTAATTAGCTGGTTGATGAACTGAATCAGGTTATTTACAACTGGGGTTGGAGTGAAAACCTACAGGAGGGTAGCTCTCCAGGAACCGTTAGAAAATAAACAAATTCATTGGAACAGCGGCAGACTATTCTCAACTAGCCTAGTGTAAGGAGGAAGTCAGTTATTTTCACAAGGGATAGAGGTGAATGGCCCTACAATGAATCTCTCGCCATCACAGTAAATTTTCTCCCCACCACAAATCAAATGACTAAAGGTCATATCGAGAAATAATTCAGAGTGAGTGTGAGAAAGAGTGAGAGAGAAAGAAAGAGAGAGGCATTGTGCCGGTGAGTCAGTTGGATGTGTTCCAGCTCATTCCCAAAGTGATTTTCCTCTAACAATTTTCTTCCGAGGTGATGCTTGGATTACACACACACACACACACACACACACACACACACACACACACACACACACACGCACACGCACACAATGAAATAGCCTTCTCATTGAGTGGTGGCAAAGGTGACACGTGCACATGCATACTCAAACATCTTTGTGGCATCAAATAGTCTAGTCATTGAGTGCTGCCACCATGAATGGCTACTTTGAGAGAGGGACAAAATATGAAGAGAGAGAAAAGCATGTTTCCTCAACCCAACCTTAGGTACTCATGTGGGATAAACACACACCTTCCAGCTTTATTCTTACAAGTACACGGTAGATGAGGGTCACATGTGGCTGCAATTTCAGCAGTGAGCACACACACACACACACACACACACACACACACACAAACACACACACACACACACACTCCTCTAGACATTCCATGGCTGAACTGCTACTTGGAAAACGATACAATACCTCCACTGTGTTTAGGATTAGATGAAACATGTCCAAATGATAGCTGGGGCACACACACACACTCTACCAAAGCCGTGTCTTTTCTTGCTCTTCAGACACAGAGCAACAGAAGGAGCATAAGGATAGTGGATAATGGATGTGTCCCTGTCACACACCCATTAACGAATGGGAGATTGGCTGGCTGTGAGCAGCCCAGACAGCGGACATGGCCCCAGGAGGCCTAATGTTACACCTATTTTGGTTTGCAGAGGAACAAGGCATTAGAGCTGTACCTATCAGAATGGCTGACTGACAAACACACACGTGAACACAAGCACACACACAAAATAAACTAAAAGAACTGTTGGACATCAACTAGCAGCTTTGGTGAACAAATACTGGACAGAAGTGGCATACCTCTAGCAAGACAAAAAATGAAGCACTTACAGCGTTCCAGACATCTGAGACCAGAGCACTTGAAGAAATCTCAGTCTCCCCATGTGTTCTGCTGCAGACTAGCTGTACCCCTCCACGCTCTGGACACTCTAATAATGTTGCTACCGTGACAAAAGCTTTAATGAGTTCAATAATAACTCCTCGTACTTCATAAACCTCAGACTCACTCAGATTGCCCCACTTTATACTACACAGACAGAGGGGAGAGAGGGAGGGAGAGAGAGAGGGGGAGTGTTTGACTACAGAGACTACAGTGAATTAGTATGAGGCTGGGCTTTCATCTATGGCATCAAAAAGAAACAACCTTTCCGATCAGTTTGTCCCAATAGGAGCTCAAATAGGTGTCAAACATCTCAAATCTACCTCTTCAAATTTCCTGAGGAGCTCTTGCAAGGTGAAGTTCAAGCGAATCATCTTCGGCTCTAGGATGAGTCTCCTCCCCCTCCCCCTCACTTCTACATCGTCTGAGGTCACAGAGGACAAAAGGCACAGAAGGGTCGCTGGGGTTAGGGTAGTCCTCCAGTGGTTACGGTCAAACCCAGCTTTCAAACAGGGTCAAGGTCAGTACTTGAACCGCAATCAAATCCATTCCAAATATGGTCAAAAACAGTTCTCAAAATACAAATACAATTAAATCTAGCGCTCAAAACACAATGTCGGGCTATCCAACCCGGCGACATACACACTTCACATACCCCTAGTCGCCGTGTGTGTGTCAGTGTGTGTGTTCGCCCTGCTTGGCTAGATGATAGAAGCATCCTCCTCGATGGAACACAGGCTAAGAAGGGAGCCGTAGCTATCCTGCTGTCATGCCTCAAGCCTGGGGTTAGATGTCCTGAGAGCTGGGCTGAGGCTGGGTAGGATGTAGGAGGTGGTCTGTAGGCTGGGGAAGAAGTCCTTGAGCTGGGGTAGAATTCCAGGGGTCAGGGTAGAGGTCTGGAGACTGGAGGGAACTATCCAAGTGCTGTCAAGAGAGGTTTGTAGACTGAGGTGGAAAGACTGAGAATCTGAAGAAACGTTCAAGCTTCTCCTCTTATTCCTTCCCTTTTTCTCTCCCTTCCTCCACTGCTTCTCCGGTCACTAAGGAAGAGGTTTACACTCCAACCCGTGGTAGGGACGAGTGTTTGTTCTCAATTACTCAGATAAAAAACACACTATCCTTGCACACACACACAAACACACTCAGGTGACAGGAGGCAACACAAAGAGGCACATGGTCTGCCGACCTCTCATTCCTCTCTTACTAAGGTAATGCTAACACACTGCAGAGGAAACACAAACACACATCAGACACACTCTCACAGAGAGAGACAGGGGCATGCAGTCTTAGCCCTACTACTAGCCCCCTGCCCCAGCCTGGACTCCCTCTCACACCCTTCTATTCACAGCCAAGGCAGGGCCAGTTAGTGAAAGAATGTCTCCTTCTCCTCTGGAGCCCCAGGCCACGTGTCCAATGATTGAAGCCCCTGATCAGAATCACGATCCTGGAGAGAGAGTCTGGCAAGCTGGTCTCTATGTCATCGAGCTCTGCAGAGAAGTTCCTGTCCACTGCAGATCTCCTTGCAGAGTGGTAATGGGAGCAGTTGTTCTTCCTCTTCTATCTTCCTCTTTCACACTACTTTGAGGAACCTTTGAGTAGAGTACCAACAATTTTTCTTCCTCAGCGTTTCTTTTTTTTTATCCCTCTCTTCCTCTCCGGGTCTCTTTCTCTCCCTCACTCCGGCCAGTGGCTCGGCTCTTTCCAGCAGCAGTTTATTATTTTAATCAGCATCCTCCCTTCCTACACCTCCTCCTCTTCCCTCTCCCTCGTTTCAGGCCCTGCTCCGTTCGCTAAACTAACTCAGCACCCACCCACTTCCTGAGGCCTCTACTGGCACAGAAAGAGAGTGGGGGACAGAGGTAGCAGAGGTGACAAGTGGACAGAAAGTTAGGAAGATAAATGGCCTAACCAAGGGAGAGAGGGGGAAGAGGAAGTGGAAAATGGAGAGTGTTGTGAAAAGAGAGAAAGAAGGGAGAGAAAGAAAAGAGGTGGCAGAGGGCCAAGTAATGCAGCACTTTACTAGCAGAACATTCTACCTGTCTGAGTCAGGGATGGTGAAAACATGTGGCTCTCACGTGAATGGAGAGAAGGAAAAAGAGAAAAGAAGAGGCTGGGGGTTAATCGGCCTTTGAGGAGGTTTGGGGATTTTAGCTTTGAAACTACAACCGTACAGATACGTTAAGTCTATTTGCCTCTGTGTGGGTAGGCCTACATACAAAGGCAGAGTCAACAGCAGGTCAGACATATTGTGTGCATCTCACAAACAGATTGGCCACCAATGGGAGAAAGAAATAAGAATGATAAGAATGATACAATGCAGAATATTCATAAGAAAACTATGAAGTGTGCTTTACCTAATAAAAATATTGCTATGCATTTTTACCCTGTAACGGCACTTCTGATGAGGCACTATGTATGCAGAAATGAATTTGTGCTGTGTGTGTTTTTGAGAAGCAAGTCCAAGTTGATTAACCAACGGGAAATGAGCAAGTCCAACATGTGAGCGAGACAAATTCAACAACTGTTGATTCCCTGGAGTTCGATGCACACCATGTCTGTAAATGACAAGAAAATAAAAACACACACACAGAGGAATAAACACAGACACGGGCAAACAAGGACACACACATCCACACACGGTCACACAGAGGAATATGAGGTAAACGTTACTAAACATTACTACAGCTAAGAGGGATTAGGGCCATTTCAGAGGTAAGATGTCGAGCTATTAACCCTCAGACTGGGTGAGAAAAAGAGAAATTAAGAAAGAGAGAGCAAAACTGAAATAACTGATAGAGAAACAAAATCACAGAGAAAGAGCGAGAGAAAGACATAGAAAATAGAAAGAAAGACAGAAAAAAGAAAGATTGAGAAGAGAGACAAAAAGAGATACGAGATGGAGAAAGAGAGACAAAGAGTGAGAAAAGTGAGAAAATGAAAGGGAGCGGGAGCGGGAGGCCATACTGTGTGGTTTAAAGTACTGAGGCACATCTGCCTGTAATTCCCTGGCTGGATCATAGAGGAGCGGAGGGCTGAGGAACTTCAACGGGAATCTGATCCGCATCCACTAAAACCCTGGGAACTACATCCCACGGAGGAGAGGAAAGAGTGAGAGAAGAAGCAAGAGAGTGGATAGACATAGAAAGATGTAATGTAGAGAGCTTAGGGAGAGGACACTTAAAGGACTCATCCAAACACTTGCTCTCACTAAAGGACAGGGGAGCATAGAATAGACACAAAAGCATAAACACGTGTTAGCATACACACACACGCATACACACCTGGCCTCTGTAAAGTAGCTTTTGCCCTCTGATGGGATCGAACCTAAATCAATATCAATGACGTGCAATGACCTAGGTGGTATCTATCAACAGCAGAGAGAGAAGGAAGAGAGAAATTTGGGGACAGGTCGAAAAGCATTAAACATTTATGGCAATTTAGCTAGCTAGCTTGCTGTTTCTAGCTAATTTGTCCTGGGATAAAAACATTGGGTTGTTATTTTACCTGAAATGCACAAGGTCCTTTACTCAGACAATTAATCCACAAATAAAATGGCAAACCGAGTTTGTTTCTAGTAATCTCTCCTCCTTCAGGATTCTTCTTCTTCTCTGGACTTTATATGGCAGTTGGCAACCAACTTTAAGGTGCATTACCAACTGGACTGGAGTGTGGACCTCAGTTCATCTTTCAAATACCCACGTGGGTATATGCTCCTAAAAACCAATGAGGAGATGGGAGAGGAGAGACTTGCAGCGCAAAAAGCATCACAAATAGAATCAAGTTCTATATTAGCGCATGGCTACGCAGACGTTCATTGGCGCGCGCAATCAGAGTGGGTGCAATGATTGATTAACATGTATGTGTACATTTATTTTGCTCGCGCACGTGACATGAGCAGTGTGGTCAGCACGTAAGTAGACAAGGATCCAGAGTAGAGCTATGAGCTAAAACAAAATACTGCTTTGACAGAAAAAGCGATTGATGTGACCACTAAGTATTTGTCCAAGTTACGTGTTTCACTTCCTTACAGATCGATGTTGAAAAACGGCCAGAAGCTTTAAAAAATGCACGTATCTTCACTTAACAAGGTATTCAGAGGACACACAACAGGACGTACAGACCCCCTCCCAGATGTAAGATGAACTTAAGTTGAGAAAAAGAACAATGTTTCTAATGTGTGGGTTCAAATCAAATCAAATCAAATCAAATTTTATTTGTCACATACACATGGTTAGCAGATGTTAATGCGAGTGTAGCGAAATGCTTGTGCTTCTAGTTCCGACAATGCAGTAATAACCAACAAGTAATCTAACTAACAATTCCAAAACTACTGTCTTGTACACAGTGTAAGGGGATAAAGAATATGTACATAAGGATATATGAATGAGTGATGGTACAGAGCAGCATAGGCAAGATACAGTAGCTGATATCGAGTACAGTATATACATATGAGATGAGTATGTAAACAAAGTGACATAGTTAAAGTGGCTAGTGATACATGTATTACATAAGGATGCAGTCGATGATATAGAGTACAGTATATACGTATGCATATGAGATGAATAATGTAGGGTAAGAAACATTATATAAATTAGCATTGTTTATATATTTACATCATTTCCCATCAATTCCCATTATTAAAGTGGCTGGAGTTGAGTCAGTGTCATTGTCAGTGTGTTGGCAGCAGCCACTCAATGTTAGTGGTGGCTGTTTAACAGTCTGATGGCCTTGAGATAGAAGCTGTTTTTCAGTCTCTCGGTCCCAGCTTTGATGCACCTGTACTGACCTCGCCTTCTGGATGATAGCGGGGTGAACAGGCAGTGGCTCGGGTGGTTGATGTCCTTGATCATCTTTATGGCCTTCCTGTAACATCGGGTGGTGTAGGTGACCTGGAGGGCAGGTAGTTTGCCCCCGGTGATACGTTGTGCAGACCTCACTATCCTCTGGAGAGCCTTACGGTTGAGGGCGGAGCAGTTGCCGTACCAGGCGGTGATACAGCCCGCCAGGATGCTCTCGATTGTGCATCTGTAGAAGTTTGTGAGTGCTTTTGGTGACAAGCCAAATTTCTTCAGCCTCCTGAGGTTGAAGAGGCGCTGCTGCGCCTTCTTCACGATGCTGTCTGTGTGAGTGGACCAATTCAGTTTGTCTGTGATGTGTATGCCGAGGAACTTAAAACTTGCTACCCTCTCCACTACTGTTCCATTGATGTGGATAGGGGGGTGTTCCCTCTGCTGTTTCCTGAAGTCCACAATCATCTCCTTAGTTTTGTTGACGTTGAGTGTGAGGTTATTTTCCTGACACCACACTCCGAGGGCCCTCACCTCCTCCCCGTAGGCCGTCTCGTCGTTGTTGGTAATCAAGCCTACCACTGTTGTGTCGTCCGCAAACTTGATGATTGAGTTGGAGGCGTGCGTGGCCACGCAGCCGTGGGTGAACAGGGAGTACAGGAGAGGGCTCAGAACGCACCCTTGTGGGGCCCCAGTGTTGAGGATCAGCGGGGAGGAGATGTTGTTGCCTACCCTCACCACCTGGGGGCGGCCCGTCAGGAAGTCCAGTACCCAGTTGCACAGGGCGGGGTCGAGACCCAGGGTCTCGAGCTTGATGACGAGCTTGGAGGGTACTATGGTGTTGAATGCCGAGCTGTAGTCGATGAACAGCATTCTCACATAGGTATTCCTCTTGTCCAGATGGGTTAGGGCAGTGTGCAGTGTGGTTGAGATTGCATCGTCTGTGGACCTATTTGGGCGGTAAGCAAATTGGAGTGGGTCTAGGGTGTCAGGTAGGGTGGAGGTGATATGGTCCTTTGACTAGTCTCTCAAAGCACTTCATGATGACGGATGTGAGTGCTACGGGGCGGTAGTCGTTTAGCTCAGTTACCTTAGCTTTCTTGGGAACAGGAATAATGGTGGCATGTGGGAACAGCAGACTGGTATAGGGATTGATTGAATATGTCCGTAAACACACCGGCCAGCTGGTCTGTGCATGCTCTGAGGGCGCGGCTGGGGATGCCGTCTGGGCCTGCAGCCTTGCGAGGGTTAACACGTTTAAATGTCTTACTCACCTCGGCTGCAGTCAAGGAGAGACCGCATGTTTTCATTGCAGGCCGTGTCAGTGGCAGTGTATTGTCCTCAAAGCGGGCAAAAAAGTTATTTAGTCTGCCTGGGAGCAAGACATCCTGGTCCGTGACTGGGCTGGATTTCTTCCTGTACTCCGTGATTGACTGTAGACCCTGCCACATGCCTCTTGTGTCTGAGCCGTTGAATTGAGATTCTACTTTGTCTCTGTACTGACGCTTAGCTTGTTTGATAGCCTTGCGGAGGGAATAGCTGCACTGTTTGTATTCAGTCATGTTACCAGACACCTTGCCCTGATTAAAAGCAGTGGTTCGCGCTTTCAGTTTCACACGAATGCTGCCATCAATCCACGGTTCCTGGTTAGGGAATGTTTTAATCGTTGCTATGGGAACGACATCTTCAACGCACGTTCTAATGAACTTGCACACCGAATCAGCGTATTCGTCAATATTGTTATCTGACGCAGTACGAAACATGTCCCAGTCCACGTGATGGAAGCAGTCTTGGAGTGTGGAGTCAGCTTGGTCGGACCAGCGTTGGACAGACCTCAGCGTGGGAGCCTCTTGTTTTAGTTTCTGTCTGTAGGCAGGGATCAACAAAATGGAGTCGTGGTCAGCTTTTCCGAAAGGGGGGCGGGGCAGGGCCTTATATGCGTTGCGGAAGTTAGAGTAACAATGATCCAAGGTCTTTCCACCCCTGGTTGCGCAATCGATATGCTGATAAAATTTAGGGAGTCTTGTTTTCAGATTAGCCTTGTTAAAATCCCCAGCTACAATGAATGCAGCCTCCGGATAAATCGTTTCCAGTTTGCAGAGAGTTAAATAAAGTTCGTTCAGAGCCATCGATGTGTCTGCTTGGGGGATATATACGGCTGTGATTATAATCGAAGAGAATTCTCTTGGTAGATAATGCGGTCTACATTTGATTGTGAGGAATTCTAAATCAGGTGAACAGAAGGATTTGAGTTCCTGTATGTTTCTTTCATCACACCATGTCACGTTAGTCATAAGGCATACGCCCCCGCCCCTCTTCTTACCAGAAAGATGTTTGTTTCTGTCGGCGCAATGCGTGGAGAAACCCGCTGGCTGCACCGCCTCGGATAGCGTCTCTCCAGTGAGCCATGTTTCCGTGAAGCAAAGAACGTTACAGTCTCTGATGTCCCTCTGGAATGCTACCCTTGCTCGGATTTCATCAACCTTGTTGTCAAGAGACTGGACATTGGCAAGAAGAATGCTAGGGAGTGGTGCACGATGTGCCCGTCTCCGGAGTCTGACCAGAAGACCGCCTCGTTTCCCTCTTTTTCGGAGTCGTTTTTTTGGGTCGCTGCATGGAATCCACTCCGTTGTCCTGTTTGTAAGGCAGAACACAGGATCCGCGTCGCGAAAAACATATTCTTGGTCGTACTGATGGTGAGTTGACGCTGATCTTATATTCAGTAGTTCTTCTCGACTGTATGTAATGAAACCTAAGATGACCTGGGGTACTAATGTAAGAAATAACACATAAAAAAACAACTGCTTGGGTGTATAGGAGTTGGGTGTATAGGAGTGTATAGTGTTCTCTCTTCAGACTGGGAGAGCATCCATTACTGTATGTCACAACAAACAGTATTATTCACATTGTTCTATCATTTAGTTAGGTTCTTCTGTATGCACAGATTAACCTGACAAAGTTTACAGCGTAAAGACAGTAATGTGATATTCTTACTTTGGTCACCTACCTCTCTAATGTGTATCATGTCTGTTTTGCATGTCATTATTTCTCACTTTTTACCTTTTTGCTGTCTGGCAGGCTCTTTCTTCCTGACCTAGATAACTTTGTCTCTCTCTCTTACTCTCATCATTCCCTCTCTTTCTTCATTTCTCACCTTCCAATGTCTCTGATGCAGACACACACACAAACAGCTGAGGACCTCAAAAACAAACTGTACTGTATTCAGTGCGAAGGCTGTTAAGGAACTCTTTCACCACCACAATATCATAGGCCAGCTTTCAGACAGAGGAATCATGCATTCAACACTCGTTCCTCACCCAGCCTCTCCACAGGCCACGTCGACGAGGTCACTTCCTGTGCCCGGGGTTATCGCCAACGCAACACTTCCTGTTAGAGGGACAGCGTCCTGTTCGGGAGATGAGAGATCTGTGCCTGTGTGTGCGTGCAAGAGTGTGTGTGTCCTAAACTACATTACTCTTAGAAAAGTTTCTCCAGGGGTCCAAATAAGAGGTGTTGGAGAGCACAGCGCCACCTGAGCGTAAGAGGAAGTTACACTGTTACACTTTGCACAGCAATCAATACAGGAAAGGACACCAGCATAGAAAGGTCTCCGAGGGCACCACTCTCAACTAGCTCACACACACCCTCCTCTGTCTTCCTTCACAGAGCTACAATTGAATAAGAATGAATAGAAGGTAGATGGATGGATGGAATGATGGATGGATGGATGGATAGATAGTGAACCCTGAACAGACAATACAGATCGATGGACAGATGGATCTGCATTGTCAGTGTTGCAGTAGCAATTAAGCACATTGGAAATAGATACATCGATTGCACCATGGACACATTTCTCAAATCAGGCAGGCACATGCAGATGCATACAGGATATTTATACTCTTAATTACAGAATTGTGTGAATTACAATTACCAGTATGTTTGAGTCAAACGACATTTCATCATTTGAACGACTTCATTTAAGGACTTCATTTAACAAAACACATTCCACACTCAATATCTCAAACAGGCTGTATTGCACAGCCAGACAAAACAACATTTTGGGACCCTGACAATTAACCAAACAATGTTGTGTGATGTATTCATACGAAGAAAAGCCATCATGTAACAGAAAATAAATTTCCAACTAGGCTCTCTCCCAAAGTACCTAAAACCCCATCCAGCTTTGAATACCTATCCCTCTTCCTCTGCGGCCAGATGACATCCTTGTATCGACAGCAGACGACCTACCTGGTCACGTCAACAGGGCCCTTATAAAGGACAAAAGGGACGAAGGTCATGGAGCAAATCACTAACAATGTGGTAAGGGTCAATCAACCAACCCAAGAATGAACCGTGAATATCAAGTCTCGGTGTGGCTGGACAGCCTAATGCCCCCCACGGCGAGATGCGTCTGAAAACATCCAGGGTGTTTTCAATAGGGACATTTAAATTGATTTGGACCAGTGGTTCCATGGCTGTGCTGCTGACTGACTAAATTAATCAATCAGCTATTGATTATGGTGGAGTGTTCTTGTGGCTTGGTGGTTTGGTGGTGGCTACTATGGTGTTGAATGCTGAGCTACAGTCAATGAACAGCATTCTTACATAGGTATTCCTCTTGCCCTATCCCATCTGGACAAGACGAATACCTATGTAAGAATGCTGTTCATTGACTATAGCTCAGCATTCAACAGCACAGTACCCTCCAAGCTCATCATTAAGCTCGAGGCCATGGGTCTGAACCCTGCCCTGTGCAACTGGGTCCTGGACTTCCTGAAGGTCCGCCCCCCAGGTGGTGCAGGTAGGAAACAACACCTTCACTTCGTCGATCCTCAACACCGGGGCCCAACAAGGAAGTGTGTTCACCCCCCTTCTTTACTCCCTGTTCACCTATGACTGCGTGGCCATGCACGCCTCCAACTCAATCATTAAGTTTGCAGATGACACAACAGTAGTAGGCCTGATTACCAACAATGACGAGACAGAACCACCTCGACGGGACCGCAGTGAAAAAGCTGAAAAGCTTCAATTTCCTCGGCGTGCACATCACTGACAATCTGAAACGGTCCACCCACACAGACAGAGTGGTGAAGAAGGCGCAACAGTGCTTATTCAACCTCAGGGGGCTGAAGAAATCCATCTAGGCCCCTAAGACCCTTACAAACTTTTACAGATGCACAATTGAGAGGAGCCTGTTGTGCTGTATCACCACCCGCAACCGTAGGGCTCTCCAAAGGGTGGTGCGGTCTGCCCAACTTATCACCAGGGGCACGCACACAGCCGGATCTCCAGGACACCCACAGCACCCAATGTCACTGGAAGGCCAAAAAGATCATTAAGAATATCAACCACCCGAGCCACGGCCTGTTCACCCCGCCATCATCTAGAAGGCGAGGTCAGTACAGGTGCATCAAAGCTGGGACCGAGAGACTGAAAAACAGCTTCTATCACAAGGCCATCAGACTGTTAAATAGCCACCACTAGCCAGCCTCCACCTAGCTACTCAACCCTGCACCTTAGGGACAGCTGCCCTATAGACATGGAATCATTCCATTCTTTGACTTTTAGATGTGTATTTTTGTGAATTGTTAGATACTACTGCACTGTTGGAGCTAGGAACACACACATTTGTCACGTTCTGACCTTTATTTCCTTTGTTTTGTCATTATTTAGTATGGTCAGGGCGTGAGTTGGGTGGGCAGTCTATGTTTGTTTTTCTATGTTTCGGGGTATTTCTATGTTTCGGCCTAGTATGGTTCTCAATCAGAGGCAGGTGTCATTAGTTGTCTCTGATTGAGAATCATACTTAGGTAGCCTGGGTTTCACTGTGTGTTTGTGGGTGATTGTTCCTGTCTCTGTCTTTGCACCTGATAGGACTGTTTAGGTTTTCCATGTTTATTGTTTTGTAGTGTTCATGTGTACATTTACGTATTAAAAGAACCATGGACACTTACCACGCCGCATATTGGTCCACTGATCCTTTTCGCCTCTCCTCTTCGGAAGAAGAGGAGGAAATCCCTGACAACATTTCGCTACACCCGCAATAACATCTGCTAAATATATGTATGTGACCAATAAAATTGGTTTGGTTGCAGGATGTGGAACAAAGGGCCAAAATGCAGAACTGTCCCACACAATCCGGGACATGTGGTCACCCTAGTTATAGGTAATTAATGTTTACCTCCTACTGAACGACTCAAGACAAGAGCTGTCCTTTAATGATGCCGTTCAGCTTCTGTGTTGTAATTGTAATTCTAGGAATCATATGAGATATAAAAAGCAGCAGCACCAGAGTTTTTTTATGGTTGTGTGTGAATGACAAGCACATGTATGCACCTAAATAACAAACAAGTACAGGCACTCAGACACTCTCAATCACAGCACTATACCAACATTCAAAGCTAATTTAGAGCACTTCCTTTGTTTAATCAGAAACAGGGAAATGTGGGTAACCCAATATGAGTGCATGCCAGATGAGTGCAGGCCTTGAAGTCTGATTGGAGAGTCGACGAGAGGAGAGTAGAGACTTAACAAATATTAGCCAGCTAGGCCCTTGATCTGGGAGGGCATTTTCTGCGGTTTCCAAGCAAATGCTTGGTTTTGGAAAAAGATAGCTAACTATAAGGGCACAAGGCGAGACCCAAATGCAGACACAGGAGGCAGATGGTTAGAGTCCAAGATGTTCAATCCAAAAGGGGTAGGCAAGAGAATGGCCATGGACAGGCAAAAGGTCAAAACCAGTTCAGAGTTCCAGAGGTACAGAATGGCAGACAGAATGGTCAGGCAGGTGGGAATGGAGTCCAGAAAAACAGGCAAAGGTCAAAACCAGGAGGACTAGTAGGAGAGAATAGAAAAGCAGGGGCACGGGAAAAACCACGCTGATTGACTTGAACATACAAGACGAACTGACACAGAGAGACAGGAAACACAGGGATAAATACACCAGGGAAATAAGCGACACCTGGAGGGGGTGGAGACAATCACAAGGACAGGTGCAACAGATCAGGGCGTGACATAACCAGCTACTAAATCAGTAACTGCAGAGCATTTAGCACATTTTAGACAGTTAACTTTAATAGTTACAAGATATCTGGCAAACATTTGGTTGAGTGACTCACAAGGGTCCGGTCTCTCGTCATCGTGTGCTTGTAAACAAACACCATGTGACACGTGACTGGGGACTACCTAAGCCTCCTAATAATGTGAAAGGTGAAATGAAGAATTAATTATGTGTTGCACAAGTTGACTATATGTATTTATTTAAAAAGTACCTACAAATATTCAAATGTATTAAAACACTTAATAAATCGTTTCAATGCTATTGACGGTATTGAAAAAAACATATTTAGGCTTTTTCCAAATATTCTGAATTCAGCCTAATTCTAAGCCTATACACTACACTACAGCAGCCAGCCAGACAGACAGACAAGCAGGGGAATCTCAATGAGGAAAAAGGCCATTGTAAATGACTGGCTGTCTATGAGAATCAAAGAAAAAAAGGAATGTCCGCAACTCTAGGATGCTCCTATTGTGATTTAATTAGACGCACAAAAATACAACTTTGTTTTCCAAGTTGACCTGAGAAAGATCCAACTCGAAACATTTTTTTTTGTGTGCTTCTGATTAAATCACCATGGGAGCCTACCAGAGTTACGGACAGGTACCTGATATGTTTGATGTGCATATGCTATTCACTCTATAGTCCATAGACAAACAAATACTGCTGCCACTGAATGCTGTATGAACTCACTCCTGTAAGTCACTCTGGATAAGAGCATTTGCTAAATGACTAAAATGTAATGTAAATGTACTGAGTATATAGTATGGTAACTGTATGGTGAGGGAGTAGGTTGTACTGTCTCTGTTGATTAACTCTGAATGACAGGGAGAAGTGAGGGAAGGACGGAGACAGGTTACTGGGATTCCTGTGTAAGCTAGAGTGCCTTGTTTACAGGTTACAGACTCCCTCCTCCTCCCAGTTAGGTTATTGCTGGTGAAGGTGGGAGTTGTGTAACTTGGCCGGGTCACCCAACGCTGCCTGTCACCATGACAAGAGGCTGCTGGTTATTTACTTCCTGAATGTTTACAGTAAGTCAAGTCACTCTGCATTACTATATGTTCCCTCTGGGGATGCAGCACCAAAATCAATGTAGCTATCACTCTTATCACGATGTTAGCGTTTCATCTCTCCTTGTCCCTCTCTCATCCTCTCCATCCCTGTGTCTAGATTAGAAGGGATAGAAGTCCCCTAGGGTTTCCTCCTGAATCTCTATCCTTTGTCGACGGCATGGTCTGCAATCTCCTCCAATCCATTTTTCCATTTAGGTCTAAACTAACTCGTACTCTGTGTTCCATCTGTTCTTAGCAGGGGTTCCCTTCTATCACCTAGTCTACTATCTCATCACCTCCCCTGGGGTTTAGACGCTGTGGTGTGTGTGTGCATGCCTCAGTCACTTTCACTCTCTATTGCATCTCTGTCCTGCCTACGGATCCATTTTCACACCTATCCATTTTACTTTATGGAGTTTCCATCTCTCTCCGTCTCCCATATATTGCTGCTCTCTCCAAGGTGCCTCTGGTGGTAATGAGAATATGCAGAAGACGCAGCCTTGTCCCACGATCCTTCTCTGCTGTTGTCTCCCTTGAGATGAAAAAGCCTCCACGGAGTCAAGATAGAGTAATGTTCTCTGCATGCCTTTACCTCCCTGCTTACTGTGGGTCTCTCAGACACCTCATAAAGTGAGAACCGGGCCCGTCCCAAAGTTCTAGCCAAGCGGTTCCCTCTATAGGATAAGAGCTAAGTAGAGATATAATGTTCTTTGTCTGTATGACCCTACGGCTGGTCTCTCCAGGGATGAGGTCTTACTCTCTGTAGTCAACAGGAATAGGAGAGTTTACTCTCTAAATGCCTCTTATATTACCTCTCACTCTATGGAATTAGGTTCAATTCACAGAGCAGCACATATTAACTCAACACATCCTATAGTAACCTTGTCTTGTTTGCAGTTGGCTCAGAGCGTACGTTTTCAGTGGGCAGAAGATCAACTCTGTGTTAACAGCTCTCTCTAATCAAAGAGACAGAGAGCCCGGTCGGCAAGGGCCATTGTTCATCCTTAACAGCCATTGTGTTGATTGGCAGGTCCTGGTCCGTAGGGGCGGGGCTGAGTCTGGAGCACCATTAACCTGCTGTCCCTGTTGCGCCCTCCAATCAGCTTTAAGATCCTTTAACACGCCTCAACAGGACACTTAACACAGCAGTTAACACTGTGTTCCACAATGTAGCTAATGAGATGGAGAGGTCTACGCAGGTTCTCAGACAGCACCCAGACAAACAGTTAGACGTCTATGGAAGGTTGCTTGTCCGTGCATCATTGTAATGCATCTTCTGTGGACAATCAGTGTTGCAGGCACGCCTACACACACACCTACACACACACCCACACACACACACTCACTCAAGGTGGTGACAGGGCAAATCCTCTTGTCATCAGTTTTCACGATGAATAACCCATCTCTGTCATGGATGGAGTAATCTGAGGTGACTGGGGAAGAATTATGTTATCCAAGACAAGGGCACCAGGAAATTAAACAATACAACAGGCCACAAAAATACCAAGTCCACCCTGCCATTCACAACACATGGGCTGGGGTTGCGTAGAGACTTGACCCCTAGTATAGTCGCTGGAGGAATGAGAGGGATTTCTGTGAGAGTGCTGCTATGCTTCTTGGCCAGTAAAGTGTGTTTCTTGGAAATTGCGCTTATAGCACAGCGAAGAGTTATTCAAATTAGCCTGAAAAGGAGGGATAAAGAGAAGAGATGGGGAGAGTGATAGAAAGAGAAGGGCAATATCTGAGAGGCACAGATCTAAAAGAGCTGACTCTTCCCCTTACATTTATTCATATAGAATCAAGTGATTGCTGTGTGTGTGTGTGTGTGTGTGTGTGTGTGTGTGTGTGTGTGTGTGTGTGTGTGTGTGTGTGTGTGTGTGTGTGTGTGTGTGTGTGTGTGTGTGTGTGCGTGCGTGCGTGCTTAAGTTTGTGTGTGTTGTACAGTAACATACACAGTCTTCAAATAATGTTAAAAGCAGGCATCCATGTTGATCTGCTTGTCATTTTCTCCTCCATCTCTTCTCTCTCCCCATATCCGTCTCTGTGATGAAAAAGACTGTGTCAGCCGAGGAGCGAGGCAAGGTGAGGCTGCGGTGCTGAGAGGCAGAGAGGTGTTAGTGTGTTTGAGCTTCAGACTCATCCACAACACAAAACTCAATTAGCCTAATTACATGGAAATGGAAAGAACAGAGTGAGTGGGAGAGCGAGAGCGAGGGAGGAAAAAGGTGGGGGTGTGTGCTGCGTATGTGTGTGTGTGTGTGTGCATGCTCTATATTACAGATTGCTCCTGGAGACTGGGGCTACCTAAGGAAGCTAATGAACAAATAGCTGTTACCATTACTATGGGGGCAAGAGGGAGTGGAAAGGAGGGAGGGAGTGTATATTCCTCTTCATCTAGGTCTCTGCTGTGTCTAGTACAACCCTTCTAATTTAGATGGCAGAAAGGAGAGAGCAGAAATAGCAGCAGACAGACAAGGCCAGAACCATAGGGGTTACACTGACTCAAGTGGTTCTGAAACACCACGTAGTGTCTGAACCACACCGCCTGCCCTAGACACATACACTAATGCGTGACTCAAGTGATGCCATAAGATAATGCCTTAATGCTGTGTCTGAGGGGATAAAGTCATACATTGTCCAATGTTGTGATATAATGAATGATTCATGACTGCAGAATGAGATGAACTAGTTAGCATGACTATACGGATTGTGATGATTGTATGATGCCTTACGGAACACTTACACAGTTGATTGAAGATGAGTCCTACGTTATGGACCACGACTGATGTGTATGGTAAGATCATGATGGTGTGCATGAGATTTCATTTATGGCTGGAGTGCTCTGGAGTGCTATTGAGCAGTTCCACACACTTCTCTGTGAGGAGTTATGCTGCAGCCAGACAAATGCGGAAAGCTCTCCTATATCTCGATATCTATTTCTCTCTCACCTCATCTATATCTATTGGTCTCACTCTCTCACGAATCCCCTTCTCTCTCACACCATCTGCTGTATTTCCTATCCGTTTTCACTTGAGCTTTACGGGTTTACTCCAACTCACTCTGTTTGTTTTCCCCTCTCTCCCTCTCTTAAACACTTCCTCCATTTCCCTCAAATCAATTACGTCATCTCTCCTTCCCTCTCGCTTTCTGTTGCACCGGTGCCTTTGTCTATCAGTCGTATAGTTCATTAGTCAAATCATTCTATAGCAACACCAACACACAGAGAAAACAGAGCGCCTCCCTACATTTGAAACGAAATGAAAATAACCACATAAAACACAATTACGACATTCACAAACAAGCAACAAATGTAGGACTGAACCCATTCAGTCGACTGGTCCATTGTTTAGTCAATAGGCTGTTGGGCGACAGATTTCTTTAGTTTTATGGTGCACAAGACAGTTTTATGGTGCACAAGACACTTGTCTGATTCGCGCCCGTCTCGGAGGCCACGGGGATGGCACAGTCCATCACTCTAAGACGTGATACTGAAATTGTATATGGTTATATTATGTAAAAATAATGGTGCAACCCTAATATAATATTATTTTAGAACAAATGCGCTTTCTCCCACATTGGATATTGTTGCTGTCCGTGGTTCTGAAACAATACTCAACGTGCCGTAGAATTGGCACCTTTCCCTATGTTACTATGTGCTATGTGCATAATAGCAAAGTTAACTAGCATATTGTGATTGAGAATAATGCAGCGGAGGCACAGCAGCAGAGACGAAGAAACAGCCCTTGCCTTAGTATAATTGTCTAAGAAAATTGAGGAGAGGGGAAACCAACCTAATTAGGTCTGTAATCAATAGCCTAACTGTTAAATATGCCTGGCTTTATAAATCATCCATATATATATACAGAAGACAGATCTTGCTTCTGTTGCTTGTTTAAGTGTTTATTTAATAGCCTACTGATTCCGTGAGCACCAAACCTCGTTGCAACGGAAAAATGTCGGATAAAGCAATTTAACAGCTGTTTTCATTCTTTGATATGCTGTAATAAAGGCTTTTTTTAAAAAGTAGTTAGAACAGACTGGTATTACCTATACTTTATTTAGCTTTGTTTAGACTGTTCCAAACAGGCTGAATCTAAAAGCACCTGTTTGTCACACATAACATGCATGCAGCTCTTGCTCCTACACTACACCCTCCTTTTTAAATTTTAAGAGCAAAATTCTTATTTACAATGACGGCCTACCCCGGCCAAACCCTAACCCAGACAACGCTGGGCCAATTGTGCGCTGCCCTATGGGACTCCCAATCATGGCTGGTTGTGATACAGCCTGGAATTGAACCAGGGTCGGTACACCTCTAGCACTGAGATGCAGTGCCTTAGACCGCTGCGCCACTCGGGAGCACACTCAGGATCTGCTTTTTATTGTTATTATTACAATTATTATCATGATCCTCATTATAATACTAAGTAATGTCGTTATCATTAGTAGGCTTTGTATAGTAGACTAGTAGATAGTATAACCACCATTGAGCTGTAGGCCTAAGAGCGTGTCCTGTTTAGTCTTAATACCCTAACTTACTTCGGCCCACATGTCAATACAGTATATAGGCTACTGTATCAATCAATCATTCATTCCTTCATGCCATCACACAGAATACCAGACAGTCATGCTTAGAAGTGAAATCCAGCATTTTAGTCTTACAATTAAATAAAGGAAGCTTTGAAAAAATGTGCCTAAACAATAAACAAACCACAATTCACGAATGCATGCAACTGTTTTTAGTCTGCTGTAATAAAGACTTTATATATCTTTTTTCCCCATTAGAATAGACTCTCTGGTACACTTGTGATTCTTACATTGTTCCAAATGGTCAGAAAAAATTATAATATTGTAATCTAACAGCAACTGTTTGGCACACATAATACTCACCTAATGCTTGCTTCTATACCCTCCTTTTTCTGGATCTCCAGTAGTTTCCACAACTAAGTCAAATGTCTTCCACAGATCTGACTTCGCCTTTCCCACCTGAGCAACCAGTAAACATTTGCTCGTTTTGAGTTTCACTTCCTCCGCATCAATTTTGCTGTCATGTGTTACTGTGTTTGGAGTTTGTTGTAATCATGCGTGTATTGCTTACATGTTTCACATAAAGAGAGCAAGGGTTGAGGGAATAGGGAATGTTTTTCCTAAACAAATCAGAAATTTTGGTAACAGAGCTTTTCAGTCAGAAACAAGTAAGAACCTAAATGGCTGAAATGATGTAGCAGCTTCAGCATGGACAGCGCAATAAACACTTGCTGTGCTGTGGTGCCTTTTCAGTGCAGTAGCGAGGAGAGCAAGACAATGTGTGCCAGTCACACAGGCACTAACACAGTGTGACCACTGGGCTCCTTCTTGAGTAATTTGTGTGTCTTAATTATTCAATCTAACAGTGTGCTTAAAGCATCAGCCAAGATCAGTGCATATGTAGTTGATGTTATTCAAACACATAGGATGTGTGTCTATACAGTGCCTTCGTAATCTATTCAGACCCCATGACTTTTTCCACATTTTGTTACATTACTGCCGTAATCAAAAATGGATTAAATCAATCAAATCCTCAGCAAGCCACACAATACACCATAATGACAAAGCAAAACAGGTTTTTAAATTTTTTAGCAAATGTATTAAAAATAAAAAACAGAAATACTTTATTTACATAAGAATTCAGACCCTTTCCTATGTGACTCGAAATTGAGCTTAGGTGCATCCTGTTTCCATTGATCATCCTTGAGATGGTTCTACAACTTGATTTTTGTCCACCTGTGGTACATTAATTTGATTGTACATGATTTGGAAAGGCACACACCTGTCTATATAAGGTCCCACAGTTGACAGTGCATGTCAGAGCAAAAACCAAGCCATGAGGTCAAAGGAATTGTCCGTACAATAATTGTGCCGAGGCACAGATCTGGATTGTGTCGAGGAACAGATCTGGGGAAGGCTACCAATTATGCATTATTGAAGGTCCCCAAGAAACCTTGGCCTCCATCATTTTTAAATGGAAGAAGTTTGGAACTACCAAGACTCTTCCTAGAGCTGGCTGCCTGGACAAATTGAGCAGTTGGGACAGAAGGGCCTTCATCAGGGAGGTGACCATGAACCCGGTGGTTACTCTGACAGAGCTCTAGAGTTCCTCTGTGGAGATGGGAGAACCTTCCAGAAGGATAACCATCTCTGCAGCACCACCAATCTACCAGGCCTTTATGGTAGATTGGCCAGACAGAAGCCACTCCTCAGTAAAAGACAAACGACAGCCTGCTTGGAGTTTACCAAAACGCAGACCATGAGAGACAAGATTCTCTGGTCTGATGAAACCAACATTGAACTCGTTGGCCTGAATGCCAAGCATCATGTCTGGAAGAAACCTTGCACCATCCCTACAGTGAAGCATGGTGGTGGCAGCATCATGCTGTGGGGATATTTTTCAGCGGCAGGGACTGGGAGACAAGTCAGGGTCAAGGGAAAGATGAACGGAGCAAAGTACAGAGAGATCCTTGATGAAAGCCTGCTCCAGAGTGCTCAAAACCTCAGACTGAGCCGAAGGTTCACCTTCCAACAGGACAATGACCCTAAGCACACAGCCAAGACAACACAGGTGTGGCTTCGGGACAAGTCTCTGAATGTCCTTGAGTGGCCCAGCCAGAGCCCGTACTTGAACCTAATCAAACATCTCTGAAGAGACCTGAAAATACACTCCCCATCCAACTGACAGACCTTAAGAGGATCTGTAAAGAATAGGAGAAACTCCCCAAATACCGGTGTGATTACAGCCAAGAAGACTCAAGACTGTAATCACTGCCAAAGGTGGTTCACCAAAGTACCGAGTAAAGGGGCTAAATACTTACGTAAATGTAATATTTAAGTTTTAAAAAATATATGCTTTTGCTTTGTCATTATGGGGTATTGTGTTTAGATTGATGAGGGGGAAAAATGTGATCATTTTCGGAATAAGGCTGTAACCAAACAATTTGGAAAAGTGAAGGGATCTGAATAGTTTGAAACATTTCGACATTCGACATTTCGACTCTCGGTCGACCAAGATTTGTTTTTGCCAGGGACAGCTCCACCCAGATGTCAGGCCTGGTTTATGAAAAAATGATTGCACAATGATATCACACAACAAACTAGTCAACAAACTGTTTTTGTTACGAAGGATATTGCTTAGTATGGTTCAGATGGTATTTATATTATATATTAATTTCATGGTTTCATTAATTGAAAAGCCATTTGCATGGCATCCCAAATGATCATTCCGGCATCTGCCACAGTGATGATGGAAAAAGGGTGTATATAGAGTAAGACAAAGACAGAGAGAAAGACAGAGAGAGAGAGAGAGACAGAGAGAAAGAGAGCAGAAGAGATATGAGAGAGCAGAAGAGATATTTGTTCCGTTGCCCTAGATGCTCTTTTCTAGACGAGTGAGCGCACACACACACATACGGTCGTTATCGGTCTCCTCTCTAATCTGTGTATGATTCCTTTGATCTTCTGAGTGATAAGGAAACACTCATTTCAGATGTAGTCTGTCCCATTAGTGAGAACTAAAGCGGAACAGAGAAGAGAACAGAGGATGTTTGTAATATAGCGCGTTTGGGCTGTGCAGATGTTTAAATACACTTAGTGCACACACTGACAAACAAGGTGGTTAAAAACAATGAAGATATGTCAGAATGCAGAAGCAGAATGCCACTAACAGATATTACAAAGACATCTCATCTATGAAGCATAAAATGTGGACACAGAATGGAAGACCACATATGCTAGTTGACAGTCCAGACAGAAAGATGTCTGTTGACTCTAAATAACACCACTCCATCCAGGTCAGTCAGTACAGTACAGGCATCTTGTTTTCACCAATCAGCCCCTCGGTAACAATCATCCTCCCACTAACCCCCTAATTTCCTTGGATACGCTCCCCCGTATCTGCTGTTCCATTTATACAAGTACAGTACACACGCCTAAAGCCTTCTCCAAGCATCACATTAAAAACAGCTTTAATTTAATGTTTTATTTTTAACCTTTATTTATCTAGGCAAGTCAGTTAGGAACAAATTCTTATTTACAATGACAGACTACCGGGGAGCAGTGGGTTACCTGCCTTGTTCAGCGGCAGAAAGACAAATATTTACCTTGTCAGCTCAGAGATTCAAACCAGCAAACTTTCGGTTACTGGTTCAATGCTCTAACCACTAGGCTGCCTGCCACCCCAATGTACACATATATAAAAAAATATATACCAGCTGTAAAGTTGTCCACAATAAGTGGCAATTACACTGACTCTCCTTCACATTCTTCCAAACACAGATGTGTTTTGTGAGTTTTTTATGAATACAGTTTTAATGAGAAAATATATGATGAAATGCATTACACCGTGCCCAAACCAGCCATGCGCGTTTGTCATCGTGCACAAATGTATTTTGTTCCCCCACACCAAACACGATCACGACATGCAGGTTTAAATATCAAAACAAACCCTGAACCAATGATATTAAAACCTCTTGAACCTCTGGGGGCAGTATTTCATTTTTGGATGAAAAACGTTCCCATTTTAAACAAGATATTTTGTCACGAAAAGATGCTCGACTATGCATATAATTGACAGCTTTGGAAAGGAAACACTCTGACATTTCCAAAACTGCAAAGATATTGTCTGTGAGTGCCACAGAACTAATGCTACAGGCGAAACCAATATGAAATTTCATACAGGAAGTGAGCCAGATTTTTGAGGCGCTGTGTTCCAATGTCTCCTTATATGGCTGTGAATGTGCAAGGAGAGAGCCTACACTTTCTGTCGTTTCCCCAAGGTGTTTGCAGCATTGAGACGTATTTGTAGGCATATCATTGGAAAATTGACCATAAGAGACTACATTTACCAGGTGTCCGCTCGGTGTCCTCCGTCGAAACTATTGCGTAATCTCCAGGTGCGTTCATTTTTCCATTTTGAACAGACGAGAAACCAAACTGCCACGAGTGACTTATCATCGAATAGATATGTGAAAAACACCTTGAGTATTGATTCTAAACAACGTTTGCCATGTTTCTGTCGATATTAAGGAGTTAATTTGGAAAAAAGTTTGCGTTGTAATGACTGAATTTTCGGGGTTTTTTCACAGCCAAACGTGATGAACAAAACGGAGCGATTTCTCCTACACAAATAATATTTTTGGAAAATCTGAACATTTGCTATCTAACTGAGTCTCCTCATTGAAAACATCTGAAGTTCTTCAAAGGTAAATGATTTTATTTGAATGCTTTTCTTGTTTTTGTGAAAATGTTGCCTGCTGAATGCTAGGCTTAATGCTATGCTAGCTATCAATACTCTTACACAAATGCTTGTGTAGCTATGGTTGAAAAACATTTTTTGAAAATCTGAGATGACAGTGTTGTTAACAAAAGGCTAAGCTTGTGAGCCAATATATTTATTTCATTTCATTTGCGATTTTCATGAATAGTTAACGTTGCGTTATGGTAATGAGCTTGAGGCTATAATTACACTCCCAGATACGGGATTGCTCGTCGCAACAGGTTAATTTGGGGACAGGTTGAAAAGCATTAAACATTTATGGCAATTTAGCTAGTTAGCTTTCAGTTGCTAGCTAATTTGTCCTATATAGCTAGCTTGATGTTGGTAGGTAATTTGTCCTGGGATATAAACGTTGAGTTATTTTACCTGAAATGCACAAGGTCCTCTACTCCGACAATTAATCCACATATAAAATGGTCAACCGAATCGTTTCTAGTCATCTCTCCTTTTCTTCTTTTGACTATATGGCAATTGGCATCTAACCTTCATAGTTACCATGACGACCGTCCAAACTCAGTTAATCTTTCAATCCCCCACGTGGGTATAACCAATGATGAGATGGCATGTGGGTATCTGCTTCTATAAACCAATGAGGAGATGGAAAAGGCAGGACTTGCAACGCGTTCGGCGTCACAAATAGAACTGACTTCTATTTTAGCGCTTGGCAACACAGACGCTCGTTGGCGGGTGCGAGCAGCGTGGGTGCAATAATTGAATAACATGTATTTTTTACATTTGTTTTTGCAACGCTCGCACACGCGACGCGAGCGGTCTGGTCAGCATGTTAGACGTAACTAATGTCCCCATAAGGGGAAGTTATATGTAATAGAGATGACGATAAGATCCATTTTCGTGCTTATGGTATAGACTGGTGTTAGTGGCCATTCACTCACCTTTTGATACACCATTAGCACCCCATTGTCCCACCTCTTCCTCCTCCTCCTCCTCTTCCTCTTCCCATCCCTCCCTTCATTAATGTCTACTTCTGTCTCTCCCACCTGCCGTGTACATGCACGCACACAACTATGTATGAGTGTAGCCGTGTGTGTGTGTTTGCTCCCAGCTGTTTTAAAAGCACTAGCTCCTCTCCAGACAGTAAGCATGGTGAGGGTAATTGAACTTGCTATGTGGCTCCTCCTTACAGCTTTGAAAAATCCATGACATCTCGCTGACACACGTTTACGATCACGTTTCTCCAAAACTGATCTTTATTTATTAGCTAGAAAGTCAATGACCACTGGACCTAGAGACAGTGGGAGGAGCTCTTTCCCCACCAAATGAGTGAGTGGTAGAAGGGGAGACCAACTAATAACAAAAGCTAAATGGAGGGCAATAAAAGTGAAGCTGAAATGGATCAGTCGGAAACAAGATGACAAACCACTGCTGAGATAGCAGACTATGTTCCTCTCCAATTCACCACTTTGTTGCCTTCATCCCTCCTTACCTCTCAATCCCTTCCTCCCTCATTCCCCCATCTCGCCATCTTCTGTTTCATAAAACACTTCTGGTGTTTGACTGGTGCCGTGATATACCCATCATGCTTCTGTTGGTCCACTTAACCCCGACTGAGACAGAATAATTGGCTGTGCTTAAATCCTTGTCACACACAGTAAATCCTAGTAAAGTAGAGCTAGCCGTCAAGGCTGTATGTCTTTTCGGCTGATCTATATCTCATCCACCCTTTTCATTCCTCCTCTTTCCTGCTCTTTTTTAAGTTGACGGCCCACGGTTACCTGATTGATGGCAGAGTAATGCATGAATTCATGCAATCACACACACACACACACACACACACACACACACACACACACACACACACACACACACACACACACACACACACACACACACACACTCACACACACACACACACACACACACGAGACAGAGATGGGGTTAATGCCTTGGTTTGGTATAGTGCTGCCCATCAGGCTGAACCCTTCCTGCTGGGGCATACTTGATCAATGAAAAGAACACAGGACATGCTTTTAGAGAGAGAGAGAAAGAAAGCGCGTGCGAGCGAGCGAGAGAGAGAGAGAGAGAGAGAGAGAGAGAGAGAGAGAGAGAGAGAGAGTAAATGAAATAGCATGAGAGAGAGGTAGAGGTAGTGAGGGTAGAGGTAGAGAGATGTATTACTCCCTCTCTCTCTGTATCCTCCCCTCTTCCCCAGTGATGAGACTTGCAGCGTAGTTCTACTGGTATCACTTGCTTTATTCTCTTCCCGAACACACCCAGCACCATTAGAAATGTCAAACCTCATTCACAAACCATATTTACCATAGCTTGTATGGTAAATCCCAGGTCAAATTAGGAACATGGAGCTAACAGGCATGTCTTTACCATAGCATCAAAAAGATAGACCAGACCGTGAGCACTGACTACTGTAATGGAGAAACTCAGATCCCTTCACAACACTAACAGGGGACACACACAGCATATGCCAGCCTTACATAACATGGCATCAAATATGTGCACTGGGACAGAGGGCATTGGGGCAATTATACCTAATGATGGTGGGACCAAATGTATCTAGATTTTGGCTATAAGTGGTAATTTAATTTCTACCCAGATTATGTAAATGAATAGTGAGTTTGCCCTCAGCTTCCTCTCTCTGACTCTTCAGTTCCCTTCTTTTCCCTCTCCTGTCTTATACAGTTTTGACTGGTTCAACATTCAAAGTTAAAGAACATATCAAATACAAATAGCTAAATCAATTTCTATACCTTTTCATCGGTGTGAATATGATGATAAAGTTTCTCTATTGAGATAGAAAGATGTATAGTGCACTATGGGGAGATAGAGAGAATGATGAATAGTGCACTACGGGGAGAGAGAGAGAGAGAGAGAGAGAGAGAGAAGAGCAACCAGTGAAGAACGAACACCATTGTAAATACAACCCATACAGCGCATTCAGAAAATAGTCAGACCTTACAGCCTTAATCTAAAATGGATTACATATTTTTTTCTCATCTACACACAATACCCCATATTGACAAAGCAAAAACAAGGTCTTTGAAAATTTAACAAAAAAATAATACCTGATTTATATAAGTATTCAGACCCTTTGAAACTCTAAATTGAGCATGTGCATCCTGTTTCCAATGATCCATCCTTGAGATGTTTCTACAACTTGACTGGAGTCCACCTGTGGTAAATTCAATTGATTGGACATGATTTGGAAAGGCACACACCTGTCTACATGAGGTCCCACAGTTGACAGTGCATGTCAGAGCAAAAACCAAGCCATGAGGTCGAAGGGATTGTCCGTAGAGCTCCAAGACAGGATTGTGTCGAGGCACAGATCGGAAGTATTGAATGTCCCCAAGAACTCAGTGGCCTCCGAGTTCCTCTGTGGAGATGGAAGAACCATCTCTGCAGCACTCCACCAATCAGGCCTTTTCTGGTAGTGGCCATACTGAAGCCACTCCTCAGTAAAAGGCACATGACAGTCTGCTTGGAGTTTGCCAAAAGGCACCTAAAGGACTCTCAGACCATGAGAAACAAAATTCTTTGGTCTGATGAAACCAAGATTGAACTCATGATCCTTGATGAAAACCTGCTCCAGAGCGCTCAGAACCTCAGACTGGGCCGAAGGTTCACCTTCCAACAGGACAACTACCCTAAGCACACAGCCACAACAACGCAGGAATGGATTCGGGACAAGTCAAAGGGAAGCACAGTCGCGAGCTGCACAGTGACACGAGCCTACCAGACGAGCTAAATCACTTCTATGCTCGATTCGAGGCAAGCAACACTGAGGCATGCATGAGAGCATCAGCTGTTCTGGATGACTGTGTGATCACGCTCTCTGTAGCCGATGTGAGTATGTCCTTTAAACAGGTCAACATACACAAGGCTGTGGTTCCAGACGGATTACCAGGACCTGTGCTCCGGGCATGTGTTGACCAACTAGCAGGTGTCTTCACTGACATTTTCAACATGTCCCTGATTAAGTCTGGGACATGTTTCAAGCAGACCACCATAGTACCTGTGCCCAAGAACACAAAGGCAACCTGCCTAAATGACTACAGACACGTAGCACTCATGTCTGCAGCCATGAAGTGCTTTGAAAGGTTGGTAATGGCTCACACAAAGCTCATCACTAAGCTAAGGATCCTGGGACTAAACACCTCCCTCTGTAACTGGATCCTGGACTTCCTGACATGCGCCCCCAGGTAGTGAGGGTAGGTAGCAACACATCTGCCACGCTGATCTTCAACACTGGAGCTCCCCAGGGGTGTGTGCTCAGTCCCCTTCTGTACTCCCTGTTCACACACGACTGCATGGCCAGGCATGACTCCAACACCATCATTAAGTTTGCAGATGACACAACAGTGTCACAACAGTGTGTCATCACAACAGTGACACAACCTGATCACCGACAACGACGAAACAGCCTATAGGGAGGAAGTCAAAGATCTGGCCAGGTGGAGCCAGAATAACAACCTATCCCTCAACGTAACCAAGACTAAGGAGATTATTGTGGACTACAGGAAAAAGAGGACTGAGCACACCCCCATTCTCATTGACGGGGTTGTAGTGGAGCAGGTTGAGAGCTTCAAGTTCTTTGGTGTCCACATCAACAACAAACTAGAATGGTCCAAACACACCAAGACAGTCGTGAAGAGGGCACAACAAAGCCTATTACCCCTCAGGAAACTGAAAAGATTTGGCATGGGTCCTGAGATCGTCAAAGGGTTCTACAGCTGCAACATCGAGAGCATCCTGATTGGTTGCATCACTGTCTGGTAAAGGCAATTGCTCGGCCTATGACCGCAAGGCACTACAGAGGGTAACGCGTGCAGCCCAGTACATCACTGGAGCTAAGCTGCCTGCCATCCAAGACCTCTACACCAGGCGGTGTCAGAGGAAGGCCCTAAAAATTGTCAAAGACCCCAGCCACCCCAGTCATAGACTGTTCTGTCTACTACCGCATGACAAGCGGTACCGGAGTACCAAGTCTAGGACAAAAAGGCTTCTCAACAGTTTTTACCCCCAAGCCATAAGACTCCTGAACAGGTACTCAAATGGCTACCCAGACTATTCGCATTGTGTGCCACCCTCCTCCCCGAACACCTTTTTACTCTGGTGCTACTCTCCGTTTATCATATATGCATAGTCACTTTAACTATTCATTCATGTACATACTACCTCAATTGGGCCGACCAACCAGCGCTCCCGCACATTGGCTAACCGGGCTGCCTGCATTGTGTCCCACCCACCACCCGCCAACCCCTCTTTTACGCTACTGCTACTCTTTGTTCCTCATATATTCATAGTCACTTTAACCATATCCACATGTACATACTACCTCAATCAGCCTGACTAAGCGGTGTCTGTATGTAGCCTCGCTACTGTATATAGCCTGTCTTTTTACGGTTGTTTTATTTCTTTACCTACCTATTGTTCACCTAATACCTTTTTTGCACTATTGGTTAGAGCCTGTAAGTAAGCATTTCACTGTAAGGTCTGTTGTATTCAGCGCACATGACAAATACACTTTGATTTGATTTGAGTCTAGAGCCCAGAGATAAACCCGATGAAACATCTCTGGAGAGACCTGAAAATAGCTGTGCAGTGACGCTCCCCGTCCAACCTGAAAGAACTTGAGAGGATCTGCAGAGAAGAATGTGAGACACTCCCAAATTACAGGTGTGCCAAGCTTGTAGCGTCCTACCCAAGAAGACGAGGCTATAATCGCTGCAAAAGGTGCTTCAACAAAGTATTGAGTATAGGGTCTGAATACTTATGTAAATGTAATTTTCAGTTGTTGTTTTTTTGTTCAAAACATTTCTATAAAAACAGTTTTTGCTTCGTCATTATGGGGTATTGTGTGTAGATTGATGAGGGAAAATACAATTTAATACATTTTTGAATAAGTCCGTAAAGTAACAAAACATGGAAAAGTGAAGGGGTCTGAAAACTTTCCGAATGCACTGTATTTGTTTATTTATTTTCCCTTTGGTACTTTAACTATTTGCTCATCATTATAAAACTGTACATAAACATAATGACTTTTAAAATGTCTCTATACTTTTGAAACTTTTGTGAGTGTAATGTTTCGTGTTAATTTTTACTTCTGTTTATTATCCATTTCAATTGCTTCGGCAACATAAACATGTTTCCCATGCCAATAAGGCCCTTTGAAAGGAACTGCGAGACAGAGAGAAAGAGAGATATGAGAGAGAGGGAGAGAGAGAGTGGCTTTAGTGAGTCCTTGATTAAGGGTAGTAGAACAGTCCTGTTCCGGGATGAAATAATCATATTTCGGACTGGCACAGTGCTGTCAATCGATAAGAAGCAGATTACACCCATATAAACCCTACCATCCTCCATCCCAGTATCATGTATCTCTTTCTCCCTCTCTCTCTGTATGTGTGTGTGTGTGTGCGTGCATGCTCAGTGTTTCCCCTACATTCATTTAGCAGCTTCACCATGCCGCTACTACATCATTGCATTTTGGAGTAGAGTGCCTTTTTAAAAAGTCACCAGAAGTTACCTTCTTACAGTCGTGGGTGAAGTAGGCAATATTGGGTGAGGTAGGCAAGAATTCCTTTTCTTTTCCGGCATCAGACCTGCCTTATTCTCACTTGAAACCCACTTATTTGATTAATAGATTAGATTACTCATTCTGTCAACATTTGACTTCAGAGTGACGTGTTCTTGCAAGATCATTTTTCACTAAGTAGTTTGGTTGTAAGTGGTTGTAAGTTTGGTTGTAATTACTATATTTTTTAAGGGTGGCTTTCGTGTAACTTAACTTCTACCAGTGTTACATAATTGGTAGCTTGGTGAACTATATTTTTCAGAGTAGCTTACCCAGGGCCGGCTCCAGGCATATGTGACATAAGCGGTCGCATAGGAACTCAGTAGGGGTCTCAACTTGCTGTTGAGAGTTAGAATAATAGAATAGACAAGGTGCAATTCAAAATGTATTGTGCATCAGCAGTTTTCATCTTGTTTTGTCAGTCACTGACAGTCACTCAATTAGCCAAGAAGCCAACAATTTTTTGATTGGTAAGTTAGCCATGCCAGTTATATAAACTTGTAGAAAATATGGCCGAATACCGACCGGATACGCAGGTCCCCCATTAATTTTGTTATTCACTCTCACTCAGATATCATTAACATGGCATAAGTCATGGCAAAATATGTAGAATTGCAGGAAATTATCTTTAAAACTGCAAACATTTCTCTCCACCCCATGGCAAAATGAGTAGATTTGCATGCAATGTTTTATAAAAACGCTACATTTTCTCTACACCTCATGGCAAAATGTCTAGAATTGTAGGAAATTAACTTTGAGGGGGGGCTAAATTATTTTTTCCACTTGATGGGGGTTCCCCCCAACCAAATCTTGCTCAGGCCCCCCAAAAGACTGCCCTGAGGTTCCCCAACACTGGTAAGTGTATATGCCGCTACTGCAATGTCAGTTTGTGTGCGCATACATGAGTAAGATGCAACATACAGTGTCTTGCAAAAGTATTCAACCCCCTTGGCGAATTTTCCTATTTTGTTGCATTACAACCTGTAATTGTGTCTGAGCCGTTGAATTGTTCCTGTTCCCAAGAAAGTTAAGGTAACTGAGCTAAACGACTACCGCCCCGTAGCACTCACTTCCGTCATCATGAAGTGCTTTGAGAGACTAGTCAAGGACCATATCACCTCCACCCTACCTGACACCCTAGACCCACTCCAATTTGCTTACCGCCCAAATAGGTCCACAGACGATGCAATCTCAACCACACTGCACACTGCCCTAACCCATCTGGACAAGAGGAATACCTATGTAAGAATGCTGTTCATCGACTACAGCTCAGCATTTAACACCATAGTACCCTCCAAACGCGTCATTAAGCTCGAGACCCTGGGTCTCGGCCCGCCCTGTGCAACTGGGTCCGGCTCTTCCTGAAGGGCCGCCCCCAGGTGGTGAGGGTAGGAAAAAACATCTCCACCCCGCTGATCCTCAAAACTGGGGCCCCACAAGGGTGCGTTCTCAGCCCCCTCCTGTACTCCATGTTCACCCATGACTGCGTGGCCATGCACGCCTCCAACTCAATCATCAAGTTTGCAGAAGACACTACGGTGGTAGGCTTGATTACCAACAATGATGAGACGGCCCACAGGGAGGAGATGAGGGCCCTCGGAGTGTTGTGTCAGGAAAATAACCTCACACTCAATGTCAATAAAACAAAGGAGATGATCGTGAACATCAAGAAACAGCAGAGGGAGCAGCCCCCTATCCACATCGAAGGGACGATAGTGGAGAAGGTGGAAAGTTCCTCGGCGTACACATCACGGACAAACTGAAATGGTCCACCCACACAGACAGTGTGGTGAAGAAGGCGCAGCAGCGCCTCTTCAACCTCAGGAGGCTGAAGAAATTTGGCTTGTCACCAATAACACTCACAAACTTTTACAGATGCACAATCGAGAGCATCCTGTTGGGCTGTATCATCGCCTGGTACGGCAACTGCTCCGCCCACAACCATAAGGCTCTCCAGAGGGCAGTGAGGTCTGCACAATGCATCACCGGGGGCAAACTACCTGCCGTCCAGGGCACCTATACCACCCAATGTTACAGGAAGGCCAAAAAGATCATCAAGGACAACAACCACCCGAGCCACTGCCTGTTAATCCCGCTATCATCCAGAAGGTGAGGTCAGTACAGGTGCATCAAAGCAGGGACCGAGAGACTGAAAAATAGCTTCTATCTCAAGGCCATCAGACTGTTAAACAGCCACCACTAACATTGAGTGGCTGCTGCCAACACATTGACACATCTCTAGCCACTTTAATAATGAAAAATTGATCTAATAAATTTATCACTAGCCACTTTAAACAATGCCACTTTATATAATGTTTACATACCCTACATTACTCATCTCATATGTACAGTTGGGCAAAAAATGTAGTCAACCACCAATTGTGCAAGTTCTCCCACTTAAAAAGATGAGAGAGGCCTGTAATTTTCATCATAGGTACACTTCAACTATGACAGACAAAATAACTTTTGTTATTGGCCAAATACTTATTTTCCACCATAATTTGCAAATAATTTCATAAAAAATCCTACAATGTGATTTTCTGGATTTTTTTTCTCATTTTGTCTGTCATAGTTGAAGTGTACCTATCATGAAAATTACAGGCCTCTCTCATCTTTTTAAGTGGGAGAACTTGCACAATTGGTGGCTGACTAAATACTTTTTTGCTCCACTGTATATACTGTATTCTATACCATCTACTGCATCTTGCCTATGCCGTTTGGCCATCGTTCATCCATATATTTGTATGTTAATATTCTTATTCATTCCTTTACACTCGTGTTTATAAGGTAGTTGTTGTGAAATGGTTAGATTACAAGTAGTTTTTTCATTTCACTTCACCAATTTGGACTATTTTGTCTATGTCCATTACATGAAATCTGAATACAAATCTATTTAAATGACAGGTTTTAATGCAACAAAATAGAAATGCCAAGGGGGATGAACTTTTGCAAGGCACTGTATTATGGTTTGACATGTCTGCAGAAATGTTTGCAATTTTGTAATGTGTTTTGTTTGGTAAATTGTATTATAAATACTAATTCACATTTGTGTATCAATATTGTCATTATATTATTATTATTAATAAAATATGTTTATTAATAAGGGACAGAGAAGTTAAAAAAAATAACCCCAAAAGGTTAGTCGGAGGAGCCATTATAAGGGGTTCTCAAAGAAACGTTTTCAAGGGTTCCCCGAAGAACATCTCGGGATTCCCGCAAAAGGTTCCTTGAAAAACCTTTTTCAAGGGTTCTTCAAAGAACTTATAGGGGTTCCCCCACAGTTTCAATTTGAAGAACCCTAAAGGATACTCCAGGAACCTTTTCTTTTGACAGTGTAGGAGTAAATGTCAGTTGGTTTTCCACAACCAAGCATTCAGAGGTCAAGACAGCAGTGTGTGTGAGAGAGAGAGAGAAAATATCGAAACACACACAGTAACACGTGTTAATGAGTTCCGAGAGCCGATCTGTTATCCAACCATTAGTTTAATAGCCCGGCTACTGTGTGAAAATCCCCCCGAGACAAGCAAGATTACTTAATAAACATACACATTTTAAAACAGTCTTTATTTTTTATTAACCCTGCATTATAATTGTATAAAACCCCTTTAAATATAATTACATTTAGATGATTCCAAATAAATATCTACTACTGTACAAGGACATTTTATGGATCTGCCAGTTTTTCCATTTAGAGATTCCGGTAAATAAATGTGTGTGTAGAGGGGTAACATTCTTCACCAGTTCTCTTACCATTTTGTACAATTGTGTGATTAGCCTACCAGTTGGTGCAACTGTAATGTTCATTCTCTTGAGTGGAATTTTGCTCTACACTATCACAATATTAAAAACTTCCAAATGGAATCATGAAATAAATCACTTTAGCCAACATATTTTGGTTCACCTGTTGAAGGATTGACTCGATCTATTAACCCAAGACAATAGTAAAACAGGCAATAAGATACACTACAAGCAAGGAAACACATATATAACCGTAGAAAACGGTTGCAGGTCGGAGGGCCATCAAGCGAAACAGACCAATGAAGCACGAGTAAACAGCGGGAGTATCTATGACTCTCTGGGGACTGGGTGGGTAGGGGGCCCACGCCCTCCACTTCTCCCTTCTCTCTGCGTGGGGTTCTGGGCGGGAGGCTCGAGAAGTTGGCTTTGGATCTTCTGCATCTCCATGTCGCCTGGGTTGTACCCGACGGCTCCATCCCCCCTTTCCCCACCCTCTTTCTCCGTTCAGCACGGCCGTATCAAGGTGCACATGGGCCTATTTATATAATGAATATGAATTCTGAGGGCAGAAATAATTAAATATTACAGCATAAGACCTCTCACTAAAGGCGCTAGTCATACAAAAGCTATAACTAAATCCGAACTGGTTCGAGATTATAAGAGTACATGGCCATAAAGGCTAGATCATTTTTCAAGCTGTTCAAACATTCATAGATGACCAGCAGCATCAAATAATATAAACAGTGGTTATAGAGATGGCAACCGTTCAGCACCTTTGGCGTAAATGCCAGTTGGCTTTTCATAGCCAAGCATTCAGAGGTCAAGACAGCAAGTGTGCGTGTGTGTGTGCGAGAGAGAGAGAGAGCGAGAGAGAGAAAGAGAGAGAGAGATCGAAACACACACGCATGGAATATAGCAAAAGGAATTTCAGTTTAATATGCAGTGCACATCACCTATTATCCTTCTCAGACTTAAGAATTGTGTGTGTTAAATTATTTGTGACATTGTGGCATTTAAAACATATTGAAGATAGGATTTGAAGCAATAGCCTATCCGCGTGTGGTCAACTATTTCAGCACTTTTGCACTGCTCTGAGACATGCATGGGGACTGGTCTTGATAAATCAATTACATTTTTATTTTCACTGAATCTCCCTTTGGGTATTAGTTAGCCTACAATTAGGATTTGGAAATGTTAGGATTATTTTTGCTCTTAGTACTGTAGCCTATTCCCGACCAGTCACGTTGTACAGCGCCATATTTTACCTAACGGAAACTCTGAGGGTTTTGTTTTTTGTTTTTCTTGGAATAGAAACACCATAATATTAATACAAATTAATTAAGCAAAATTTCTTAAAATCAATCCCATATACAGTACTATGTTTTTACAAAAAAAAGGTTTTAAATTCTCTAGTACATCCAATATTAAAACAAGTCAAATACTTCTGAAAGATGCCCTCTGGTGGTCAAACTAGCACTAACCAGCATTAATGGCAACAATGGCTGACACTTAAATAGTGTGCCATAGAATTCTGCGGCAGCCCGCAAGGTGTGCTGCAGCATGACGCAACTTTTACTGGTAGAACCACTGTAGGCTACCGTAAAATGCATTTACATTTTTCTTGGAATAGAAACACCATAATATTAATCAATTTAATTAAGATACATTTCTAACAGTATAAACAGCACAACAAATTGAATAATAATAACAAATTATAATCAATCCCATATAGTCTGCTCTAACAAAACAAGTCTTTAAAGTCTCTCCTGTACAGCCAATATTAAAAACAGTCAAATGTATTTGGGAATTCAATCGCATGTTGCAGTTTATTCATTGTTTAATTATTCAAGGCTCACTTTGTGATTTAGTTTTTTAACTAAAATGCTTGACTGTATTTAAAGACATGCAAGAGAAACAATGGCCGCATTTGTCTATTACACACATATCACTCTGAGAGCCACCAGGTGAACACAGACACAATGTTGTCGCTCACGCTCATTTTTCAAAATAAAAGCCTGAAACTATGCCTTGTGACACTAGACACATTAGGGAAGCCATAGAAAAAGGAATCTGGTTGATATCCCAGTGCTACAGCTAATAGGTGACCTTTCTGATGCATTGTACATCCTACTATGTATGATAAATAGGATGGTGTGTTAAAAGTAGAGGTCAACTGATTAATCGGAATGGCCGATTAATTAAGGCCGATTACTTTCATACTGTATTGCTTTCACCTATGCAGTCCTATCAGATGCATGGAGGGAACTAAGAAGTGAGCAAGGGCCAGGCCATAAGGGGAGGGGACAACTTTTCGGAATGGAACACAGCCCTAATCCACTTTCTTTCTAGGATGAAGGAAGCTGGAACACACTACTCCCACCAACCATCATCAACACAAGACCTCCAAATAGAGCCGAAAAGGGGCCCATACAGAAATACAATGGAGCACTATAATACTCTGCTGCCTGGAAAACAATTAGGTTTCCTCTCCTCTCAGCCGAGACACAATGTACTGTTGAGGCCCAGACACTTATAGAGAGAGAGAAAGAGAGCGAGAGAAAACATTTCATTGAGTTGTGCCTTCATGAACGCTGACTCCCTGCACCCTAAAAATAGCAAACAGTCATTTTTCACCATTGGATGTGTCTAAGAAGTCTGAGTGGAGCTAGGGGAAAAGTCAGAGACAAAGACGGAAAGTTTGTTAGTTTGAGAGAGTGCAATGTGGCAATTATTTTCTACAGCTATACACTCCAGGGCTCTGATGTGTCTTCCTGAGTAACAAAATAGAATGTGTGTGTGGTGTGTGCATACGTGCATACTGGGCCTGCAGTGGAGTAGCTAGGTGGATTTACAGTGGCTGTGAGCCTTTCAGATTGATACTCTCAACTAGGGAGAAAGACCCATTAATTACTACTAACAACTCTGTCCACTTCAGCACACACACACACACACACACAAACAGGATATAACCTAAATACTGAACAAAAAACTATGCACTCTCATTAGATTGAGAGATCTGACACACTTACAGCCTCACACACATATTTGCAACCGTCTACACACATGCAGACTCCATTAAATCAATATCTAATCAAATTGTATTTGTCACATGCTTTGTAAACAACCTGTGTAGACTAACAGTGAAATGTTTACTTATTGGCCCTTCCCAACAATGCAGAGAGGAAAAAAAGAGAAATAATAGAAAAGTAATAACACAAGGAATAAATACACAATGAGTAATGATAACTAGATAAACAGTGCCCAAGTACCGTTCTGGTGACCTGGTCCCTACAGTATGTTTCTGTGTTGTCCTCTGTCCCATACCCATCATGCTCTGCTCCTAGCAGCTCTATTTATATCCCCCTGAAGCCCACGCCTTGGTGACCGAGTGATTGACAGGGCAATCGACAAGCAAGCTTGATCCATCTGACTTCCTCCCACCTCCCACCTCCCTTCCCTGATCGCTCTGACATCACAGTGGCACTCCGCTTTTCAGACATTCAGTCTCCTCATCTTGGATCCCAGACTGTGAGTGAGTGAGTGAGTGAGTGAGTGAGTGAGTGAGTGAGTGAGTGAGTGAGTGAGTGAGTGAGTGAGTGAGTGAAAGAGGATAACTGAATTGGGAATTTGCTATGGCCATGTGTTCCTTTGCTAGGTGGCCCTTCAAATATTGGGATGAGGTCACCTAACAGAGGGACAAACACACTCACACACACACATGTTTTGGGGTCACTAAGCATGCTCAGACACACTCCTTTCATTCTTCTCCAGTGTGGGTGTTTTCAAGGGCACTTCCACCAATTCTCCAGGGGATTATCTCATTACTGACATTAAAGTAATCTAATTGGGCCTTGAAATGAATAGATTAATTTAGCCATTACAAGTGATAACCTATTAAAAGGGTTTGGGGATTTGTGTGTGTGCGTGCGTGCATGTGTGTGTCAGTGTTGCTTTGCATGTGTTTCTGTGTATTTATGTGTGTACGCTCACTCACCCTGGTACCTACTTCAGGGTTAATGCGTTTATGGGGAAATCATTACCCCCTTTAACCTCATATCACAGGTAATAACTCACACACTTCAAGAGCAGACAGTCACAAACATACATCTCTACCTGAGCTCTCTCGGTATCATTAAGAGACATTATGAACATTTGATGTCATCAGTGGAAGAAAGCAAAACTGTCCAAGCATCCCTTTCTCCCCATTCTACCGCAATCTCCCCCATCCTCCCCTCCCACCCCCTGTAACTAACAGCTGTTCTAATCTCCCTTTAGTGTTTATGTGTGTGTGTGTGTGTGCTCGCTCACCGTGTGCGAAATACTGTATGTTGATGTCACACTGTCACAGTGAGTGTGTAAATGTGCCTGTGTGTGTTGATGTGTGCATGCATTTGCATGTATGTGAGAAAGTGTGCATGTGTGCATATTAGAGGTCTTCACGGATATACCCAAACCCAATTATTATTTATTTATTTAACCTTTATTTAACTAGGCAAGTAAATTAAGAACAAATTCTTATTCGCAATGACGGCCTACCACGGCCAAAACCTCCCCCGGACGACGCGGGGCCAATCGTGCGCCGCCCTATGGGACTCCCAATCATGGCTGGTTGTGATAGAGCCTGGGATCGAACCCGGGCTGTATTGGCACCTCTAGCACTGAGATGCAGTGCCTTAGATCGCTGTGCCATTCGACTAACCGATATCTGACCCTATATCCGAACAAGTCGGACCAAAATTCTGTAGTTGACCCTTGGATCCCAGATCGGATAACACTCTGTTGACAAGGACTTTGGATCTGTCTGAGAATATGTGAAATACCGACTAGATCCAAAATTGTATTTGATGAAGAAAATATTCTGATGAAAATAGATATCTTCTATAAATCACACTTGCTATGCGTGGCAGTTGGTTCAGTCAATAGCATTAATCTCTCTGCTCCGCCTATCTGGCTCGAGCTCTCATTATACCGAACTTGAAACATTGTTAGGACAGGGCCCTCTCGATTTCCTGCACCAATGAGCTCCGAACAGACAGCTGTATAAGGGTAGCCTATTTTATGACGTTTCCACCGGAAACATGGGATCAGCAATGTGTTGCTATTTTACACCAAGGCACTGTGGTAACTTAGGCATGGGATGGAGAGTGTTGGAAAGATTTTTCAAATACAGTGAGGAGTGGTGGTGAGTTAAGACAAATCAGAGATAATATCAGACATCCCCTAATGGGAACTTTTGTAGGGCTACATTTGTACATAATGAATGTGCACGAATTAACGGGAGACAAAGAGCGAATTCTGAATAGAGACAAGCACAGTGTATCTTTTCCACACACCCCTTCCCTTCTTCTTTTGTCGACATTTTAGGGATGACATTTATGAAAATAGTAAGCTGTGGCGTAGACAACTCAATTATTTTAGAAAAATGCATGTGAAATGGTACCGTTCACTGCCTGCCTGCCAGACAAGTCAAAACAATTCTACTGGCTTGCGCATCAATAAAGCTGCATTTTTTAAAAATCTTTCAGATCCATTTGAGTCCGATACAGACAGGACCCAATTTGGATCAGATTCTCCCTTATCTCTGACATATTTTGGGTCGGATCTGGTCCACCTCGGCTCTGAATCGGATCGGGTATTGATTTTCAAAAACATTCGTTGTCGGACGTTAATTTCACAGATTCAATTCGGCTCGGATCTTCATTTCGGGAAGCCCTCTAGTGTATATGTGTGTGTGTGTGTAAGTAAAAAGGTCCGTCACACTTACGACCAGATTAGCCCTCTGCCCGTCCCCGTGGGACGCCCACGGAAACTAAAAGGTAATTGTTTTTTAATTAAGCCCCGGGCGCTAAGCCCACTGATATTTAGCAGGGCAGCTTCTAGAGCAGACAGTCACATGCACACACAAAGGACACACAAAGGGCAGACAGACAGACACTCAAGAGAAGAAACAGTATTCATTATGTGTGTGAACTGAAGAGAAACAACATGACAGACAAATGGAGTATTGATTCAAATGATTTTGCTAAATGCAGACAGAATGTAATATTTTGTTTATCCTGGATATTGGTGTGGAGTGTTTGTGTGTGTGTGTGTGTGCATTGTTGGGGATTAATCAGAATTAGTTGGGTAACATAGATAAGATGTTTTATTTTCATGATATGCTAATGAGTTATTTCTCATAAGAATGTATTTTGTTGTACTATAGTGGTGGCCATTGGCAGTTATCTGTTCTCTGTCAGGACTAAGTTGCTTGGGCCGCAGAGAGGGGAGAGAGAGAGAGAGAATTAGTTGTATCTAAATGACAATTTGATATATATCATAGGGTGGGGGTAATGTCTTGGTACCATTTTGTACCAAGGACGAGATAAGAGCTTTGTTTAGGAGACCAAACTGAACGATAATTTATAGCCAACTCTGTCTGGCTAGGGGATATTCCTCTCTGAAGTAAAGTCTTTCTTTGTGTAAGTTCCTAAGACCTGTGGTTTGTCATGTCATCTAGGGGGGGGTGGATCTTTGCTATAAAGGATCCCATTTGCCATTATGTTGACCACTCTCAACTTTTCTTTAGAGATACTGAACTGTTGAAAGTCAAAATGCTTTTGCAAAAGCTTAATTATTATTAAAGGTGAAGATTAAGCATAACTCTGACTGGTGTGTGATTTGCTCTCTCATCATTTGGTAATTACGGACATTTCCACGACAGCATGTGTGTATACATGTTCATGACTACAGAGCACCTCATCATAGTTGCCATTTTAATGTGAGAAGGAAACTCACCTACACTGAAAAACGGGACAAGGTGGGCTGTCAGATTTACAAAAACATATTGTGTGATTTACTCAAGCATGTTTTGTTTCTCCTCTCAACACCGTTTCATTGCTTGCAATCAATGCAACACGAAGCAAAATCAGATCTACTAGTTTGAATCATGTAGGGGGAGTGTGAACCAATAAAGTAAATTAATGACGAGTAACAATTCAAACCGCGCGAGAGACGAATCTTCCAGAAAGAACACTGGCGCGTTAGCGGAGAAGATAGTACCTAGAATCTTGGTCAAGGTAAGCATGGTGGTTGATTTTGTTTAACGTTTGTCTGTGTTGTTGTAGTCAGAATTGTAAGTAGTAACGTTATTAGTGATTGCTCCATATCCTCATTTTGTGCTCGAGTCTGAAACATATCGGCATGGCAGCTAAAGGTAAAAGACGATGTTGCTAGCTAGTTTCTATGAACAGTAAAACAGGACTAGGTCAATTAACATTTTGAAAGGGGGTAAAGTTAGTTGGCTAACATGCTAGCTAACTTGCTAGCTAACTAATGCTTTGGTACTTGTGCACGGCATCATCTGCAATCACTTTGCAGCAACATTTAGTGCACCAACGTTTTTTTCTTGTGAGGTAAAAGGTTTTTTATTAAAAGCTCATGTATTTGCATCAAAAGAGACATTTTAAAACATTTTTTTTCATTACATATGAGATCTAATGATTATACATCTAAACCTATGAGATTCATGCTTTCATGCAGTTTAACAGTTTGCCAATGGCTGCCTCCATGTTGTAAAACGTGGTGCAAAGGTGACATAGACTTATTGAAATGGGGTGTGGAGTTCATTTTAGCTGTTGAACAGTACTACTTTATGTTATAGGTGTCCATTTATCAATACGTTTACAATTATTTGACAAAAATAAAAATTATTCTATGTATGTGCATATGTGTGGATGCTTGCATAAATCAATAAATAATTGAATAAAACATTTCATAATGAAAAAATAAATCATTTCATGAATTTACTGGTCCATGATGTTTGCCTACTACATTTGAGCTGCTTTGTCTACCCATTCGCAGGCTATGTAGTGTTGGTGAGTACTGTTATCAGAGGTTGTTTTAATATCCCCAAAAAATTGCTCAGAATGTCAGTCTTTAGGTCTAATGGTATTTCTGTTCTTTTTTTTCAGTGTCGTGTGAATGTGGAAATGTAAGGGGTGTTCAGAATTGGTGTCAAGTAGGTCCCAACTCTTGCATCATTACAAGTTAAAGCACCCACATTGACTGTCCATGTGCATTTAAGACCTGGAACGCCTTAATTGTACACCAAAGTAAAGTCCACTCAACAGAAGTTACAACAAATCTGACTGAGAAGTGTTCCATCACTGTATGATTACTCAAATGATTACTCAAATGTAATCTGAATAGAATGGAAATAGTGATTATAACCACTTAGTTTTAGCCTTGTAATAGGCGGTGTTCAAATATTGCCAGCAGTTCTTGATTTAGGTGACACTTAAAAGGACTCCAGTCTTGAATTATTTATGTCTGTATCATGCTGTTGTACTTTTTGCAACCTAGAGTCCCTAACTGTAAACACTTCATTGATGAATGATTCATTTTTTATGACTGACCAGTTTTGCCTTTGTGTCTTGTTCAGGGCATTGGATGAAGAGTCCACTTACTGTGGGGATCTACATTATCAAAGACCATGTGAGTGAGGAACCAGAGGACACTGGGATTATCCTTGAAGGCGTCAAAGTGCTGCAGGATTTGGGCAACGTAGAATTTGCTGTTGCAATGCTATTCGGCCTCATTTATGCCATGAACCTCAGTAAACTGAGCTCAGTCTTTCAGAAGGTTTTTATGGAACCGAGTGGGGAAAACTTAACAAAGCTGTTGCATTTACAAATACTGTATGTCTGACTTATGTGTTGAACTTGTTAGATTGTTCACAAACACGCAAAACAGAATGAGCATGTTTAAAGATGGAGCTGTCGTGATTTTGTTAGACATTTTGTATGGTGTTTTGAGTAGATGCCCTTAGTTTTCTTTGCTGCTTATGGAAACATTTCAGTTTCACTTTGTAGTGACTTTTAGTCAATAGAATTGACATGCACCAATATGTACACATACCTACCTCATCCTTTGTCTGTTACTCCTTATGAAAAATAACTACCTCATTTTGTAACAAAATGCATTAGAGAGTGTGACCAATCATTGTTAGGACAAGTCTTTTTTTATACAGATATACATTACTGTGATTTAGACCTGTGCAATTCATTGACCGCTGAATGTCAGTGAATGGACATTTGTCATTCCAAAGAGCTGAACCGTTACAAAAAAAAAAACATTTTTTTAAACACATGCCTTTTGCCTTCGTTTACACTGATACAAATGGTCTCTTGCTCCGTGGTTACACATCTTTAGCATATGATTTTATTTCCTTATTCATTTTTGTAAATACAAACACTGAGGTAGAACATCGCAGTATTCCATCCTGTGCTTACATTAATAATTATGCAGAACCTTGTCCATAATATAAATTGGACAAATAAAATCATGTTAAAATCATGTTAATCATTAAGTAGTGATCAGGTGTAGAGAACATGATCAAATCCATTTGAAGCTACAAATTTAATTCAAATAAAAGTTTTACCTAACTTTACCTAACTGTGTTAATTTGATTATATTCCATTACAATGCATTTACTTGAAGAAATTATATTTGCTTGACAAAAATAAAATAATTAAACTGAAAAATAAAGAATTGTGTTTATCCTCTTGAAGCTAGGGGGCACTATTTTTATGTTTGGAAAAATAACATTCCTTAGCTCCATTTAAAGGGATATCAACCAGATTCCTTTTCCTATCACTTCCTCAAGGTGTCAAGTCTTTAAACATATTTTCAGGATTTTATTTTGAAAATTGAGCGAGAAAGATAACATCGCAACATTGTATGGCCGGGTGCCAGCAGCGTTTTGCTTGGCGCAACAGAGTTTGGGCAGCCATTGCCTTTCCCTCTCCTACTGCAAAAGACATTTGCGGTTGATATATTATCGATTATATATTTTAAAAACAACCTGAGGATTGATTATAAAAAACATTTGACATGTTTCTGTGGACATTACAAATACTATTTGGGATTTGTCTGCGTTGTCGTGACCGTTCTTTCCTGTGGATTTCTGAACATAACGCGCCAAACAAACAGAGGTATTTTGGATATAAAAATAATCTTTATGGAACTAAAGGAACATTTATTGTGTAACTGGGAGTCTCGTGAGTGAAAACATCCGAAGACCATCAAAGGTAAACGATTAATTTGATTGCTTTTCTGATTTTCGTGACCAAGCTACTTGATGCTAGGTGTTCATAATGTTTTGTCGAGCGATCGATAAACTTACACAAATGCTTGGATTGCTTTCGCTGTAAAGCATATTTTCAAAATCTGACACGACAGGTGGATTAACAAAAGGCTAAACTGTGTTTTGCTATATTGCACTTGTGATTTAATGAATATAAATATTTTTAGTAATATTATTTGAATGTGGCGCTATGCAATTTAGCGGTTGTTGATGACAATTATCTCGCTAAAGGGATGGGTAGCGTCAAGAAGTTACCTAACATGTTGCATTCATGCTGAACTGATGTACAAATTTGAATTAAGTAAATTCAAAGCACCATTTTTGTCTGTGTACTTGTGATACCATGGAGGGCAATGACGAGAGAGCAAGAGGAAGGGAGAGATGGTGAAAAGAAAGAGCTGAATGAGTATCTGACTGATAGTGAGAGAAGGCATCAGGAGTGAAATGCTGATGAGATTGGAAGGGATGCAGAGACACGCACAGAGAGGGAGAGGGAATGAAAGTCAAAGGGATAAAAAGGTGAGAGTCAGACAGAGAGAGATGAGAGGAAGGAAGGGAGAGAGAGAGAGAAATGAAGAGGGGGAGTGAGAGACCCTGATGGAACTTGAGTGTGTGTGACAGAAGGAGAGAAGGAAGTAGAGCGGGAGACAAAAGAAATGAAAGGACAGATCAATTGAAGTTCAAGACTGCTTTTTACATGTTTGTGTGCTAACTCCTAAACCTAACCTCTTTTTCTAACCCTAAACCTAACCCCTAAGCCTAAAATAGCCTTTGTCCCCGTGGGCACCACGAGGGAGAATTGTCCTTGTTTTACTATCCTTGTGGGGACTTTTGGGGATTTCCGGTACATACACACACAGGTAAGGGTCTGTTCAATGTACGAGTCACACACACTACAAACATACACATACAGTCCCTTCAGAAAGTATTCACACTCCCAGACTTTTTCCACAACTTGTTGTGTTACAGCCTGAATTTAAAATGGACTAAATGGAGATTTTGTGTTACTGATCTACACACAATACCCCATAATGTCAAATTAGAATTATGTTTTTAGAAATGTTAAACAAATGGAGGAAAAATGAAAAGAATGAAATGTCATTAGTCAATAAATATTTAACCCTTATGTTACGGCAAGCTTAAATAAGTTCAAGAGAAAAAATGGGCTTAACAAGTCACAGTAAGTTGCATGGACTTACGCCTTATCTAAAAATAACAAATAAAGTTTTTTTTAAAAGGTGCATGGACTCACTCTGTGTACAATACTGTGAAGCACAGATTCTACCGCAAAGACCTGGGAGGCTTTCCAATGGTTCGCAAAGAAGGGCACCTACTGATAGATAGGTTAAAAAAAAGCAGACATTGAATATTCCTTTGAGCATGGTGAAGTTAAATAAATATATTCCAAAACATGCATCCTGTTCGCAAAATTTGGGGATATCCAACACAACACATCACTGAGTACCACTCTTCATATTTTCAAGCATGGTGGTGGCTGCATCATGTTATGGGTATGCTTGTCATTGGCAAGGACTAGGTAGTTTTTGGGGGGATAAACATAAATGGAATAGTGCTCAGCACAGGCAAAATCCTAGAGGAACTTGGTTCAGTCTGCTTTCCAACAGACAGGACAATTACCTAAAATACAAAGCCAAATATACATTGGAGTTGTTTACCAAGACAACGATGAATGTTCCTGAGTGGCCTATGTATTGACTCAGGGCGTTGAAAACTTATCTAATCAAGATAGTTTTTTTTTATGAATGGAAAATAAAACACATATGTTTGAATGTTTCTTCCACTTTGACATTATGGTGTATTGTGTGTAGATCATCTCCATTTAATACATTTTAAATTCAGGCTTTATCACAACAAAATGTGGAAGAAGTCAAGGGGTGTGAATACTTTCTGAAGGCACTGTATACACACATTATTATTTTCTGTCACACACACACACCTCTCTCTCCTTTTCCACTTGTCATTTTCCCACAATACAGGCACAATATAAGCCGTGATGGGGGAAAAACTCCAATAAATGGAACCTCAACAGTCAATCATATTCCACTCTCTAACGTGCTGCTCTTTTTCCCTCCTGTAGTGCTATAGTATACACTATTATACTGCTTGTTTTACTCAGTGCTGACAGTATGTTCTCCATCGTCCCCTGCAGGCCTCCTGCAGATTACAGACTATTTATAGAATGATTTATCTTTAATCGCCTACTGACATAGTCATTCTCCACAATGTATTGCACTGTGTTTACCTCTCAGGGCATGCTCTGCCTTTTCTCTCTCGTGCCCTCTCGTTCTCTCTCTTTATATTTTGCTCTAGCTCTCACTCCATTTTTCTCTTTATTAATTGTCTCTCTTCTGCTCTACAATTAGGCCCTCGAGTTATATCTCCACCCATTACATGAGACATCCGACTGATACTGACACATGTAGGCTGCCGACGAGTCATCTTCTCACACAAACTCAAGTGCACACACACACACACACACACACACACACACACACACACACACACACGCCCTCAGCAATGTTAGGACTAAATACAGGTCAATTGAGTGACTGAACTGTAATATGATGTGGTGTGACTGATGTTGGCGTGTCAGAGAGAGGCTTTGATTAATCATTCATGGTCATGTAACGTTATGCTTCATGCAGAGCCAGAAGAATGCAGATGCTACAGTACATCATATATCTATGATACATCACTTGAAACCATCTGTCAATTGAAGCCTTGAGGAGACACAAAGAAAGAGGGACTGAGTGTAATGTTTACTGTTAATTTCAAATAGTTTTTTTGTTAAGGTTAAATTTGTTTCTTCTCACCTTTGTTTATTGCACTTGCTTTGGCACCGTAAACATTTATATTTGACATTTTAATCGCGTAGCAGACAGTCTTACCCAGAGCGACTTACAGGAGCAATTAGGGTAAGTGCCTTGCTCAAGGACACAGACAGATTTTTTTACCTAGTTGGATCAGGGATTCGAACCAGTGCCGATCCGGTTACTGACCCAACACTCTTAACCACTAAGCTACCTGCTGCATATGTTTCCCATGCCAATAAAGGCCCTTTGAATGTAATTTAACTGCGAGGGGGAGAGAGAAGAAGGAAGGGAAGTAGCATATGCAGGGGCACCAATAGAAGATTGAAGAAGCCAGTGCCTAAAGAGCTGATGATGTATAAATTGGAGGAGGGCACATGAAGCAAAGCTGTAGGGTGTGCAGGGTGGCACTATACACACCCTGTAGAGAGAGTGGCAGGGAGGAGAAAATGAGAAAATGAGGAGGGGGAGTGGGAAAAGGTCAAAAGAGGTAGGAGAATATGAGAAGCAGAGAAGTGAGTAAGAGTGGAGAAGAGGAGCAAAAATAAGGAAATGAGAGGGAAAAAGTGCATAAGGGAGGAGGGGAGAGGAAAGATAACATAAGGAAGAGGGGAGAGAGAATAAGAGAGGTATCAGTGTTTTTTATGTGAGTACAGGCTTTATCCTTTCAGGCTTGATGGTCTGAACTGAGGGAGGATTACTCTTCATACACACGGTCTCATGTAATGACTCAGACATTTCGCCTAAAGGGTTGGTTTAGGTTTAGTTTTGAGTTAAGGGTTAAGGTTAGAGGTAGGGTTAAGGGTTAAGGTAGGGTTAAGGTTAAGGGGTTAAAATAGAATTTTGATTGGGAATACATTTGTTGGTCCCCATAAGGACAGTTAAACAAGGGTTATGTGTGTGTGTATGTGCGTGCGTGTTGGTTCTTCTATCCTTGTGGGGGACCTAAAATCCCCTTTTCCCACATCCCCATGAGGACAAAGGCTATTTTAAGCTTAAGAGTTAGGTTTTGAGCACCCCAAGTAGCGCAGTGGTCTAAGGTACTGCATCGCAGTGCTAGCTGTGCCACTAGAGATTCTGGGTTCAAGTCCAGGCTCTATCGCAGCCGGCCGTGACCGGGAGACCCATGGGATGGCGCATAATTGTCCCAGCGTTGTCCGGGTTAGGCCGGCAGGGATACGCGCACTAGAGACTCCTGTGGCGGGATGGGCGCAGTGCACGCTGACACGGTCGCTAGGTATACGGTGTTTCCTCCGGCACATTGGTGCGGCTGGCTTGTGGGCATTGTGTCAAGTAGCAGTGTGGGTTGTGTTTCGGAGGATGCATGGCTCTCAACCTTCGCCTCTCCCGAGTCCGTATGGGAGTTGCAGTGATGAGACAAGACTGTAACTACTACCAACTGGGTACAACGAAATTGGGGAGAAAAAGGGGTGAAAATACCAAAAAAAGTTACAAGTCATCACTTGTTTGTTTGCTGGAAATCATCTCTCTCACTCCCTCTCCCTCCCTTTTGCTCTCTCTCGCTCTCTGTTCCAGGCTCAATCTAACCTGTTCAGGTCAGGGCTGGTCATAGTTCGTGGCTGTCAAACACCGGCCAAAATTGACAATGAAACTAGAATACACAGCAGAGCCATAAATGGGTACTCCCAAAATATGACCAATGACCATCTGCCTTCCCTTCACTATGAGATAGACCAGGAAAACAATGGACGAGTCAGCAGAGGAAAAACATTCTGAGTGTGAATGTCTGCATCAATCTAATCTCTGTACAATCAACTGCTGCATTCATCCATTCCAACCGTATAGTTTGGTATGGTGACAATCACTTTGACTCCACATCACACATCTGGACTACAGTAATCGACATTACCACTGGACCCTCACTGGGATAAAAGCCTTCACATACTGGGAGGGAGAGAGCTCTCTATCATGTCAATTATATCGCAGTGTTTGCTCTCAAGACACTCTCTGTCTTAGTAATGTCTCTTCCCTGCCTTTCTGTCACATTCTCTATCTTCATAACTGCCCAGACTGTCTCCTCATCTCTCTATCTCCCACTCCCTATGGGAACAAGACCCATCCATAAAGCTTAGAGTACTGTAAATTAGGTATCCTAACGAAGAGCAGGACTGTGGGGTGGACGTGACCGCAGTGTGCTATTCTAAAACAAAACATTCATAAAAACTGGGCCATTAGTATGAGCCTGGGCCAAGAGGCATTAATGCAACCTCACAATCCCCTCATAACCAGAGCACTAGATGGATAATAGCCATTACTGCCTCGATATATGGGAATACTGAGAGAGAGAGGGAGGGAACAGAAAGGTTAAATAGAGAGAAATACCAAGAGAAATGTTTCGGATGCAAGTAAATGACAGCTAGAGCTTGGAGGAGAAAGAGGAGGAGAGAATAGGATGTTGCCATTTCTACCTGAACCCTTTGACACGTACCAACAAACGGGTGTGATCATTCTACAGTCGTCCCTGCAGCGTACGATCAAACCGGTGTGATGAATATTTATTTAGAACGTCCAGTGTCGATTGACGCAACAATCATGGTTTGAGTTTTCACAGAAACAAGTCTATTTTTGGATGCAATGTTCCGACATTCACATAAGTAGCGACAGCATAACACAATCATCAAACCGGAAAATGTAGGCTACATTAGTCCTGGCGCCTACTGAGGAAAGATTGACATAACACAAGCGGTCATATTTAGCTAACTCTCAGCTGACAGAAACCACAATATGAATTAGCTAATAGCAATTACTATTTACAATTCATCACATCACGGGTGAGCTCACTATTGATCAAAATAATTGAGTAAAATACTTTCTAAAACTCTAAAGTAATCTGACGATGGGTAGTTTGTGCACTCCACCATGTTTGTTTTTTCACGTGAACCAAAAATAATAAGACAAGATAAGTTTGGACTATTTTCAGTATGAATGTTGAAGAGGGAGTGTCATCTATGATCATTCCCTTCCTTTCATTCAGTCCCGGAAGTTTACTCGAAAGATGAGTGAACCATTCCTTCACCTCATTATAACATCTTGGTCTGACAGACGTTTATGTGACTGCCAGAATGCATTGTATAATGTTAACAAACATGGTGCCACACATACATGTAGCTGGCAAAAAGCTTAGCATTACCTCATCATAATCAGTACAACCAAAAAAGTATTTTACACACATCATAGGTGTCCATTACAATCTATACAATAATTGGAATGTGTTATTTGTCACCAGTACTTGAAAATATGTGGATACAAACTGTAAATACATTATGCTCCATACATTCATACTGTATGCTACAGTAGAAAAGACCACACAATAAGGCACTTACTTTGATAGGAATGGAGACATTAGTTACTATTTAGTTATTAAAGTTATTATTTGTAAGGAAAACAACAATGAAGGCAATGGAAATGCCAGCCAGAAAATGTGCCACGGGGAAAATGTTAGTGCAATACCGCGCAAATGTCTGCATACTTGATCTGCGGAGACACTGTGGAAGTGCTGTGGCTCTCCTAAAAGAGAGAAGTTTTGACGAGGACGACAAAATGCCCAAGTTCAACCTGCCAGAGCAAAATAAGTTCTAAAGCACAGCAGAATGGCGGGAGTGGAGACAGAGATTCTGACATTTCAGGACTGCTACAAAACTGGACAAAGATGATGGAGTCATCCAGGTCAGTTCGCTAATCTACGTGGTGGGCAGTGAGGCAGAGAAAATACTCATTTCATTTAAATTCGCTCAGGAGAAAGATGACACGAACTTTGATAGTGTTGGAAGGACTACTTCATTCCACAACGGAATCTCATTCACAAGCGGGCATGTTTTTACCAACGCAGCCAAAGAGAGAGAGAAAAGGCAGACATGTATATCAGAGCTCTTATGAGCTAGCTGAAAACTGTGAACATATCTGAGACCGTCTAGTAGTGGGCATCACAGACAAAGTGAGGCTCTGGGGCCCAACCCGTGCCCCCTGCCCTCGTGCCTTGAACCTTGTGTGCTTTCAATTGATACAGCTGGACAACTGCAAGGCAATCCCATTGTGCTCCACTCGGGAGCCATGACCAATATATATTGTCCTGCTAATAACATGGTTAATAATATATCTGTCAGAATATCCAACAGGCATTTTATAATTCTAAATGAATAATAATAAAATTGCTGTGTTTAAAATATAACAATATTTTGGAGATAGGGGAGGGTTTGTCTCGGGGGCTTTACTTGGCTCATTGAGCTCTAGCGACTCCTTGTGGCGTGCCAGCCGCCTGCACGCTGGTCATGTTTCGGTTATGCACGCTGGTCATGTTTTTTTTTAAATATAAAGCGTGTAGAAAATAATTGGAAATTGACAAGTTGAAACATAGCCTACAGATAATTAGCAGGCAGAGACCATTAAATGTCATATTACGTAACAATCACATTTTGGAACAGTGAGTGTATTCTGAAATTACGTGCATAAAACAACTCATGTTGGGGGCCACCGTTAGAGATATTTGGAACTCACGCGTGAAGAGGTTAAATCTGTAGCAGATAAGAGCATTATGATGTGTTAGTTTTTACTCTGTTAACTTAGAACCTGCCCTGACACTCACTTTTTAACTTAAATCTCTTTTGGGATAGGGGGCAGCATTTTCACTTTTGGATGAATAGCGTGCCCAGAGTGAACTGCCTCCTACTCTGTCCCAGAAGCTAATATATGCATATTATTATTAGTATTGGATAGAAAACACTCTGATGTTTCTAAATCTGTTTGAATGATGTCTGTGAGTATAACAGAACTCATATGGCAGGCGAAAACCTGAGAAATATCCAATCAGGAAGTGGGATATCTGAGGTTTGTAGTTTTTCAAAGCTTGGCTTACGGAATACACAGTGTCTATGGAGTCATGTTGCACTTCCTACGGCTTCCACTAGATGTCAACTGTATTTAGAAACTGGTTTGAGGATTCTACTATAAAGGAGGGGCTCATGAGACCTGTTTGAGTCAGTGGTCTGGCAGATTGTCTCAGGCTCGTGACGCGCACTCCGACAGAGTTAGCTCTTGTTCCAGTGCTTTTCTTCAGACATAGGAATTCTCCGGTTGGAACATTATTGATGTTTTATGTTAAAAACATCCTAAAGATTGATTCCATACATCGTTTGACTTGTATCTATGACCTGTAATGGAACTTTGAGTTTTTGTCTGGACGAAGTGCTCATGCCTCATGAAGATGGATTACTGTGCTGAACACGCTAACAACAAGTTTCTATTTGGACATAAATGATGGACTTTATGGAACTTTATGGAATAAATCAGTCATTTATTGTCGAACTGGGATTACTGGGACTACCTTCTGATGAAGGTCATCAAAGGTAAGTGAATATTTATGGTGTTATTTCTAACTTCTGTTGAATCCAAAATGGCGGATAATTCTCTGGCTGGATTGGGCTCTAAGCGCCGTTCTCAGATGATGCTTTTTAGGTAAAGTTTTTTTTAAAAATCTGACACAGCGGTTGCATTAAGGATAAGTCTATCTTTAATTCTGTGAACAGTTGTATCTTTTATCAATGTTTATTATGAGTATTTCTGCAAAATCACCAGATGTTTTGGAAACAAAACATTACTGCACGTAATGCGCCAATGTAAACTGAGATTTTTGGATATAAATATGCACATTATCGAACAAAACATACATGTATTGTGTAACATGATGTCCTATGAGTTTCATCTGATGAAGATCATCAAAGGTTAGTGATTAATTTTATCTATATTTCTGCTTTTTGTGACTCCTGTCTTTGGCTGGAAAAATGGCTGTGTGTTTTTTGACTTGGCTATGACCTACCATTATCATATGTTGTGTTTTCGCTGTAAAGCATTTTTGAAATTGGACATGGTGGGTAGATTAACAAGATGTTTGTCTTTCATTTGCTGTATTGGACTTGTTAATGTGTGAAAGTTACATATTTCTAAAAAATATTCGGGTCGCCTAAAGCCCAACAGTGTAAAAAAAAATACAAATGGAAATTTGGGATAGAAAAACAAAAACTATAACAAACTGGTCGAACACTTGCTGACTCAAGACATTTCAGCTTTTGTAAAAATGTCTGAAAACATAATTTCACTGTGATATTATGGGTTATTGTGGGTGTGTGTTGGCCAGTGACATAATTTAATCCATTTTAAATTCAGGCTGTAACACAAAATGTGGAAAAAGTCAAGGGGTGTGAATACTTTCGAAGGCACTGTAAGCTAGTCGTAATGTAATAGATCCCACCGGTATGTCACTGAATAAATTCTCTTACTACTCAACTAAATACACTACATGACCATGAGTATGTGGACACCTGCGCGTCGAGCATCACATTCCAAAATCATTTGCTGCTGTCTTGAGACTAGGGGGCAGTATTTTGAAGTTAGGGTGAAAAACGTACCCAAATGAAACTGCCTATTTCTCAGGCCCAGAATCTAGAATATGCATATAATTGTCAGATCAGGATAGAAAACACTCTAAAGTTTCCAAAACTGTCAAAATATTGTCTGTGAGTATAACAGAACTGATATTGCAGGCAAAAACCTGAGGAAAATCCAACCCGGAAGTGCTGTTTATCCTGAAAGCTCTCTGTTCCATAGCCTGCCTTCGCTCAATTTAAAGGGATATCAACCAGATTCCTTTTCCTATGGCTTCCCCATGGTGTGAACAGTCTTAAGACACAGTTTCAGGCTTCTATTTTGAAGAAAAAGAAAAATCACATCGCTTCATTGTATGGCTGGGTGCCAGCAGCGTTTTGCATGCGCAACAGCTTCGAGTAGACATTTTCTCTCTCTCTCCTATTGAAGAAGCTACAGTCCTGTTTTAAATATGATCGATTATATATTGTAAAAACAACCTAAGGATTGATTATAAAAAATGTTTGACATGTTTCTACGAACTTTACGGATAGTATTTGGAATTTTCATCTGCAATGTCGTGACCGCTCGAGCCTGTAGATTTCAGAACATAACGTGCCAACCAAATGGAGATATTTTGGATATAAAAATAATCTTTATGGAACAAAAGGAACATTTATTGTGTAACTGGGAGTCTCGTGAGTGCAAACATCCGAAGATCATCAAAGGTAAGCAATTCATTTGATTGCTTTTCTGACTTTATGACCAATCGACTTGGCTGCTAGCTGTTTGTAATGTTTTGTCTACTGAGAGAGATGTCCTTACATAAACACTTGGTATGCTTTCGATGAAAATCTTTTTTGAAATCTGACATGCCAGGTGGATTAACAACAAGCTAAGCTGTGTTTTGCTATATTGCACTTGTGATTTCATGAAAATTAAATATTTTTAATAATTTAATTTGAATTCGGCGCCCTGCAATTCAGCAGATGTTGACGGAAATGATCCCGCTAACGGGATGGGTGCATCAAGAAGATAACAACCTCTACTCTTCTAGGAAGGCTTTCCACTAGATGTTGGAACATTGCTTCTGGGACTTGCTGCCATTCAGCCACAAGAGCATAAGGGAGGTTGGGCACTGATGTTGGGCGAATAGGCCTGGCTTTGAAGTCGGCATTCCAGTTCATCCCAAAGGTGTCCGATGGGGTTGAGGTCAGGGCTCTGTGCAGGCCAGTCAAGTTCTTCCACACTGATCTCGAAAAAAAAAAACATTTCTGTATGGACCTAGTTTTGTGTACGGGGGCATTGTCATGCTGAAACAAAATAGGGCCATCCCAAACTGGAAGCACAGAATCGTCTAGAAAGCCATTGCATGCTGTAGCGTTAAGATTCTCTTTACTGGAACTAAGGGGCCTAGCCCGAAACAGGAAAAACAGCCACAGACCATTATTCCTCCTCCACCAAACTTTCCAGTTGGCACTATGCATTTGAGCAGGTAGCGTTCCCCTTCTCCATCTGCCAAACGCAGATTAGTCTGTCAGACTGCCCGATGGTGAAGCGTGATTCATCACTCCGGAGAACACGTTTCCAAATAAAATCAAGTGAAATTATATTTATCATATACACATGGTTAGCAGAGGTTATTGCGAATGTAGCAAAATGCTTACGCTTACGCAGCAGTATTTAACAGGTATCTAACAGGTAAAACAATTCCACAACAAAACCTAATATCTAACAAATTCCACAACAAAACCTAATAAACACAATTTAGAAAAGGAATGCGATGAGAATAATTAAGTCTAAAATATATATGGATGAGCGGTGACAGAGCGGCTAAGATGCAGTAGATAGCAAAGAATAGATAATGAAGGATACAGTATACAGCATATACAGTTGAAGTCGGAAGTTTACATACACTTAGGTTGGAGTCATTAAAACTAATTTGTTCAACTACTCTACTCAATTATTTTAAACAAACTATAATTTTGGTAAGTTGGTTAGGACATCTACTTTCTGCATGACAAAAGTCATTTTTCCAACAATTGTTTACAGACAGATTATTTCACTTATAATTCACTGTATCACAATTCCAGTGGGTCAGAAGTTCACATACTTTAAAAAGCTTGGGCAATTCCAGAAAATGATCTCATGGCTTTAGACAGTTCTGATAGGCTAATTGACATAATTTCAGTCAATTGGAGGTGTACCTGTGGATGTATTTCATGGCCTACCTTCAAACTCAGTGCCTCTTTGCTTGACATCATGGGAAAATCAAAAGAAATCAGCCACGACCTCAGAAAAAAATTGTAGACATTCAAAAGTCTGGTTCATCCTTGGGAGCAATTTCAAAATGCCTGAAGGTACCACGTTTTTCTGTACAAACAATATTACGCAACTATAAACACCATGGGACCACGCAGCCGTCATACCGCTCAGGAAGGTGACACGTTCTGTCTCCTAGAGATGAACGTACTTGTCACGGAGCTAGGAGTGGTGGGTGAGGAGTCAGGCGCATAGAGCAGAGGTTTAGGGAAAACCGTATTTATTCCGGTAAGACAGGTCACGCCAAAAACAACAGGCGAAATAATGACACACAACCATCCACAAACAGAACAGAGAACCAAGCCCGCACAAAAGCAGGTGGGCATAGAAGGCTTAAATAGCCCTGAACCAAACCCCAAATGAGAAACAGGTGAAACTAATAGAGATATAACCAACAGAAAAGGAAAAGGGAATCAGCGGCAGCTAGTAGACCGGTGATGACGACCGCCGCCCGATCAGAAAGAGGAGCCACCTTCGGTGGAAGTCGTGACAGTACTTTGGTGCGAAACGTGCAAATAAATCCCAGAACAACAGCAAAGGACCTTGTTAAGATGCTAAAGGAAACAGGTACAAAAGTAACTATATCCACAGTAAACAGAGCCCTATATCGATATAACCTGAAAGGCCGCTCAGCGGAAGAAGCCACTGCTCCAATAACGCCATAAAAAGCCAGACTACGGTTTGCAACTGTACATGGGGACAAAGATTGTACTTTTTGGAGAAATGTCCCCTGGTCTGATGAATCAAAAATAGAACTGTTTGGCCATAATGACCATTATTATGTTTGGAGGACAAAGGGGGAGTCTTATAGAAAATTTGTGGGCAGAACTGAAAAAGTATGTGCGAGCAAGGAGACCTACAAACATGACTCATTTACACCAGCTCTGTCAGGAGGAATGGGCCAAAATTTACCCAACTTATATGTGAGGAGCTTGTGGAAGGCTACCCGAAACGTTTGACACAAGTTAAACAATTTAAAGGCAACGCTACCAAAAACGAATTGAGTGTATGTGCAAACTTCTGACCCACTGGGAATGTGATGAAAGAAATAAAAGCTGAACTAAATAATTCTCTCTCCTATTATTCTGACATTTCACATTCTTACAATAAAGTGGTGATCCTAACTGACCGAAGACAGGGAATTTTTAATAGGATTAAATATCAGGAATTGTGAAAAACTGAGTTAAAATGTGTTTGGCTAAGGTGTATGTAAACTTCTGACTTCAACTGTACATATGAGATGAGTAATGACAGATATGTAAACATTCTTAAAGTGGCATTATTAAAGTGACTAGTGTTCCATTTATTGAAGTGGCCAATGATATTAAGTCTGTAGGTAGGCGGCCGCCTCTCTGTGGCTGTTGAACAATCTGATGGCCTTGAGATAGAAGCTGATTTTCAATCTCTATGTCCCAGCTTTGTTGCACCTGCACTGACCTCGCCTTCTGGATGGAAGCGGGCTAAACAGGTAGACGCTCGGATGGTTATTGTCCTTGCTGATCTTTTTTGCCTTCCTGTGAAATTGGGTGTTGTAGGTGTCTTCGAGGGCAGGTAGTTTGCCCCTGGTGATGCGTTGTTCTGACTGCACCATCCTCTGGATAGCCCTGTGGTTGTGGGTGGTGCTGTTGCCATACCAGGCAGTGTTACAGTCCGACAGGATGTTCTCAATTGTGCACCTGTAAAAGTTATTGAGGGTTTTCGGTGACAAGCCACATTTTCCAAGCCTCCTGAGGTTGAACAGGCTCTGTTGCGCCTTCTTTACCACACTGTCTATGTGAGTGGACCGTTTTAGTATGCACACCGAGGAACTTAAAACTTTCCACCTTCTCCACTACTGTCCCTTCGATGTGGATAGGGGGGGGCTCCCTCTGCCGTTTACGAAAGTTCACGATCTCTTGTGTTTTGATGACATCAAGTGAGTGGTTGTTTTCCTGACACCATACTCTGAGCCCTCACCTCCTTCCTGTAGGCTGTCTCATCGTTGTTGGTAATCAAGCCTACCACTGTAGTGTCGTCTGCAAACTTGAGGATTGAGTTGGAGGCGTGCATGGCCACACAGTCGTGGGTGAACAGGGAGTACAGGAGAGGGCAGAGAACGCACACTTGTGGGACCCCAGTGTTGAGGATCAGCGGACTGGGGATGTTGTTTCCTACCTTCACCACCTAGGGGTGGCCCGTCAGGAAGTCCAGGACCCAGTTGCACAGGGCGGGGTGAGACCCATGTTCTCAAGCTTAATGATGAGTTTGGAGGCTACAAAGGTGTTGAATGCTGATCTGTAGTCAATGAACAGCATTCTTACATAGGTATTCCTCTTTTCCAGAAGGGATAGGGCAGTGTGCAGTGTGATGGCGATTGCATCATCTGTGGACCTTTTAGAGCAGTAAGCAAATTGGAGTGGGTCTAGGGTGACAGGTAGGGTGGAGGTGATATGATCCTTGACTAGTCTCTCAAAGCACTTCATGATGACAGAAGTGAGTGCTACGGGCGATAGTCATTTAGTTCAATTACCTTAGCTTTCTTGGGAACAGGAACAATTGGTGGCCATCTTGAAGCATGTGGGGACAACATACTGGTGATAGGGATTGATTTAATATGTCCGTAAACACGCCAGCCAGCTGGTCTGCACATGCTCCGAGGACACGCCTAGGGATGCTGCCTGGGCCGGGTGACGTCGGCCACAGAGAAGGAGACCCCACGGTCTTTGGTAGCGGGCCGTGTCAGTGGCATTGTATTGTCGTCAAAGCGCACAAAGTAGTTGTTTAATTTGTCTTGGAGCAAGACGTCGATGTCCGTGACGGGGCTGATTTTCCTTTTGTAATCCATGATTGTCTGTCGGCCCTGCCACATACATCTCGTGTTTGAGCCGTTGAATTGCGACTCCACTTTGTCTCTATACTGACTCTTTGCTTGTTTGACTGCCTTACGAAGGGAATAACTACACTGTTTTTTTCGGCTATGTTTCCAGTCGTCTCGCCATGATTAAATGCGGTGGTATGTGCTTTCAGTTTGTTCCAGAGTCCAATGGCGGTGACCTTTACATCACTCAAGCCGACACTTGGCATTGTGATCTTAGGCTTGTGTGCAGCTGCTCGGCCATTGAAACCCATTTCATGGAGCTCCCGACGAACAGTTATTGTGCTGACGTTGTTTCCAGAGGCAGTTCGGAACTCGGTAGTGTGTGTTGCAACCGAGGACAGACAATTTTTCATTCTATGTGCTTCACCACTCGACGCTCCCATTCTGTGAGCTTGTATTGGTTACCACTTGGCGGCTGAGCCGTCGTTGCTCCTAGACACACACACACACCTCACAACTCACTAATAGACGTTTCCACTTCAAAATAAGAGCACTTACAGTTAACCGGGGCAGCTCTAAGCAGGGCAGACATTTTACGAACTGCTTGTTGGAAAGGTGGCATCCTATGATGTTGGTGTTGAAAGTCACTGAGCTCTTCAGTAAGGCCATTCTACTGGTAATGTTTGTCTATGGAGATTGCATGGCTGTGTGCTCGATTGTATACACCTGTCAGCAACGTGTGTGGCGGAAATAGCCGAATCTACTAATTTGAAGGCATGTCCACATACTTTTGTAAATATTGTGCATTCAAATTCATTTACGACACTCCATTGCAATGCATTCACTTAAGGTAATGGACACTTTATAACTTGAGTGACAGTTGAAATCAAATAGTTTTTAGTTATTATTTGAGCCATAAATCAATTATCAAATGCGGGAAGATCAAGTAATTTACCATTGATGTGGGTAATGGCAGAAATCAGTGCTTCATTTCAAGTAATTGTCCTTGGGCTTTCTGAGTGTTGGTAAATTAATTCAAATGATTGGTACTTCTGAATTTGTTATCATATCATTTTCTCTCACAAGTTATCACTATGTCACCTTGCATTGTGTAGCATAGCTGTGTGTGTGTTGCGTGGAAGTTAGTGTTGAGTGTAAGAATCTGTGTTTCAAGACAAACAGCCCGACCTGGCCACCTAGTCCAGGGGGAATGATGCGTGTCCACACTCCTGCGGTCCTGTGCCACTGATGTAATGCATACTAATGACCCAGGGCCCTGGTCCTGGTGGAGCACAAGGGCAGAGAAGCAAAGGTGCTGCACTCTGTGCCCAGGGTTGACTCACCCTGCATGGGGTAAAACTGAGCGGGAGTGGTGAATGGAGGGGTGGTGTAAGAACAGGGGCCAATGTGTTAGTCACAGGGCTAGGGGACTGAAGGGACAATATAACTGGATGGATTGCTGCTTTAGGCTATTTTATAGATGGCATCTGCCAGTGTTAATGCGCACTCTCTCTCCCTGATACACACACACACTTTCTCTCTCTCTGTCTTGCTTTCTCTGTCTCTCCCTCTCACACCACACACAAACTCCCCAGAAAGTGTAATGAGAGTAAGAGGACACTCCTCCTGAGACCAGAGTGCCCTTCAGCATATTTGCAGACAGTGATTACACAGACAGAACAGAGCTGAGTGCAATGCAAATAGCCATCGGGGCCTTCGACGCTCTCCAGCACAAATACACCAGACTCATCACACACACGCACACACACACTGCAAGTGATTTTACTTGGCCCCACAACTTTTCTGATCCCGGTCAATTTGTAGTCTACAAATGATTTGTAATTATGTTCCGACCCCCTGTCCATCCGCTCAAGAAATCGGACCACGGGTGAATCTAGTTGATGATCCTTGGTATAGGGTTATGGCCAGCACTGTCAGCCCAGAGGCCAGGCTATTTCCTGAGTAGGAAAGCCAGGTAACAGCGAGACAAGCCCAGAGAGAACAAGCCGAGCGCACATTCATCATCAAGAACCACTGTTACCGCCGGCCAGACAGTGAGCGCACCCAGGGGAGTCCAGACGAGCCCAGAATGACTGATCCTCTCAGGGTGAGCCCAACGAGCCCAGAATGTCTGATGCAACCCAGGGGAGTGTAATTGAGTGTAAAATGATGGAATTCTCCCACTGGGTGCGGGACGGTAAGTCGGCTCCTCCCAAGGGAGGTTAAACGAGCGACGAATTACTGGTGCAACCCAAGGGAAGGTGGCCAAGTGCAGAATGCATAGGTCTGTATTATGATAAGTTAGGAAAGTGTGGAGTGAGTGTTATTAACAGGAGATGGTAGTAACAGAGTAGTGATCAGACGAGGTTGGCTGCTCACAGGGAGATTCAACCAACACAGATGGTTGGTTAAATGAGCAAAGAACAAGTGCCTACTTTGTTCTAGGGAATTAACCAGCGAGTGAAAGAGGGAAATATACTGTTTTAAAAAACTCTCCCATTATGTCTATCATGCACTTTCTCTGTTTCTGTACATTTCTGCGCTCACTAATCTACAGGTGAGTATGACATCCTGCCATTTAAAGCGCTTCAAATGTCACATACTATAAAACCTTATATTTTCCCATACCTAAAATGCATACTATTTAGAACGCAAGTGTTGGTATTCAGACACGGCCTGAATGGAGCAAGAGAGAATATATAGCAAGAGATGAAAATAAGAGAGGGAAAATTAAAGACCCGAGAGCGAGAGTGAGAGTGAGAGGTGGAGAGAGAAAGAGGGAGATTTGCCTTGGGAGAAACCATGAAATAAATTAAATCCAAGGCTAACATGCGTGTTAAAGCGTGATTGCAGCCGTTTGCTAATGATAATTGGTTCCACTGTACACACACAGTTTTGTATTGCTATGCTTGTGGGGACTAAATATTTTATTCCCATTCAAAATCCTATTTCCCCTAACCCTTAACCAAACCATAACCCTAACCCTGTGCCTAACATTAACCCCAAACCTTAACCATAAAACTATACCTAACCCTAACTTCTAACCCTAACTGTAACACCTAAAATAGCATTTTTCCTCCATGGGATTGTCAAAATGTCCCCACTTGTCCGAATTTTCCTTGTTTAGGACTTCTGGTACCCGCAAGGATAGTTAAAAAAAACACACACACAAACAGTTGTGTTTGCGGCTGGCCAGCTCTAATCCTCCTGAGCAGCTGGTCCATATTTCATCACTCGCTGCAGTGTCTCTGACTAAAGCGGTCACTTGCAACCTCGCAATATATCCTTCAGTGTAATAACAAGTAGGCTACAGTTTATTAAAAATACAAACTCATTGTACCTCTTACTCACAGCTTGCATACCATGGTGCATGGTGGTTCAGGCATTCACAATGCACCTTCTCGCTCTCTCTCTCTCTCTCTCACACACACACACACACACACACACACACACACACACACACACACACACACACACACACACACACACACACCTCACAACTTCTCTACCTTGTTAGTTTGTTTACTCCACCACAGCGGAGACAAGACTGTACACACAGGCAATAACACACACGCTCTCACACACGCACACACACAGCAGACACACACACAGCAAACACACACACACACAACAGACACACGCACACACAGCAGACACACACACACAGCGGACACACACACAGCAGAGCCTGATTACTTGACGTGCAGCTGAGGCAGTAAATCAGTCCCGTATCCAGCCAGGAATATGCAGACACACACTGTGGAGGTGACAACCACAGGCGTCAACACTCTCCCAAACAGATAACAGGATGGAGAGAGTTGTTGACAAAAACATGAGTCACAATTTAAATATGCAAGCCCCAAAATAGTCAGAGATGTGAAAGGACTTGGTGATGAGGTGAGGTAATATAATCATATAACAATGTTATAAATTAATAACCAGCAAAATAAGTAAGTCACTCTTTAACTTTATCAAAAGCCATGAATAAAACTAGGCATTCTTGAGAGACAAAGTGCTACAAAAATGCTACAAACCAAAAAGATGAACAAACTAACCCACACAGTTAATCAACTCTATCACAATACAGAACCAAAACACTGAATGAACAGACAAAACAAATGAACGAATGACTGAAAACAGGAATGAAAGAGCGTCGGACAGAACTCTTCCTCTCTCCCTGTCTTTCGTTCTGTGACTCACCTTGCAGAGTTTGTGATAACGTGGGGATGAGATGGCCATTCTCTGGAGCCTGTGTAGGAAGACCACCACTTTCTGAAGGGAGGTGCGGACCATGGCCATCATCGTACGAGTGCCACAGGTCTGCAGCCTGCTCAGAGTCTGCATGGCCCTCTAGCACTGCCCAGGCCCGCTCATATCCTATCCTCCTCCTGCCCCCAGAGATGCACCACAGCAGTCACAGAGTGACGTGAACACACACACTGTCTGAGACACACACTCCGACCCGGCATGCCCCCGCAAAAGCGTATATACTGGCACACACACAGTGCGCGGCCAATCACGGCACATGCGCACTCTTACAGCAAATACTCTCTCTCTCTCTCTCTCTCTCTCTCTCACACACACACAATCTCCCTCACACTCTCCCCTCATGCGCCCTCACACTCGTGCTCAGGCATTTAAGCAGGCTGAAACACTCTCATTCACACACACGCAAACCAGGGTACAATACTACTCCAAAAAGAGATGTCACTCTGTGGTTACCCCTTTAGAAGCCAGGGGTCAACGAAGAAAAAGAAAAGCAAAAGAGAAAAATCTGCCGACATAGCAAACCAAGAGAAGAAGGATGAGCGAGGGAGGCAGAAGTTGCTCTGAAGGAGCCGATCATGGCTCACTGTAAGGCGGAAAGCCCTCCAAGCGGACAACACAGAGAGAGAAGGGGGAGAGAGGGGGGATGAGGAGCGCTGTGTTAACAGAAGACAGAAGCTCCCTCAGCTGTAGGGAGGGAATGACACTACACCAGCCAGAGCGGGCGGCTGACTGGGATGGAGGGAGAGAGTGAAAGTGAGGGAGAAGGGGAGAGAGAGAGAGAGAGAGAGAGAGAGAGAGAGAGAGAGCACCAGTGAGATGCACAGCGTGCAGCTCGCACACAGCAGGAGCAGCAGTGTGTGTGGTGTCCCAGACGTAATGATATGCTCTGACACAGATACAGAGGGATGAGAGAGCAGTCTGATATGGGAACAGCGAAGGGGGAGATAATTAAAAACCAAGAGAGAGACACCTGAGAGAGAGAGAGAGAGAGAAGGGAAGAGAGGGAAGAGAGGGAAGCAAAGACAGAAGCAGATAAAAGGGTGAGTGCATGAAAGTACAGTTGGTGAGGGCATGAAAGAGGGAATATAAAGAGAATAAAAAGTAAGGGATAGAGAATGAAAGAGAAACAAAGACGTGCGGAAAGGAATTAATGCAGTAGTAGCATCTGTAATTTGCTGTGTTAATAGATTCAGAAACATTACTTTCTCCTGCACTCACGATCTGAACCCTTGTGTCTTCACCTAAGGACTCCCCCAGCGCGACAGACAAAACCCTCTGACACCAGGACTGCCTCATCTCAGTTCCCCATGACTTATAAATACAGGACACACACACACAGAGATAAGAGGCACACACAAATGACCCACATACACATACAGTACATCATACACACAAAGGCACACTCACGCTCAGTTAAACATGTGAGAAAGCAAAATGATCATTGAGTGCTTTGTGAAGATTTCTACATAGCCAGATCTGAAATTGGGGGTGAGCCTGCCATACGTTTATTCACTCATCCCACACAATATTATTTCTTCTAAGGTAATTACAGAAGGGAATACCGTTAGCTAGGCCAGTTACTCCACTGACGGCACTGAGTTTCCAATAAGACCGTTAGCAAAAGCATATGTGAACCCCTTTGGGAACTAGCATGATGTTCACATGCACTTACAGCAATGTTTGGCTAGCGACTCCAACATAGCGCAGAATGAAAGCTAATGTTTGAGTAGGGCAAAATCCGTACTGTGACTTCTGTACAGATATGCCTTGTTATATAGACTGGAACACACACACACAGTGCATTCGGAAAGTATTCAGACCCCTTGACTTTTTACACATTTTGTTACGTTACAGCCTTATTCTAAAATGGATTCAAATATTATTTAAAATAATTATCATCAAATCTACACACATACCCCTTAATGGGCCTGTTCAAAGTGTTTTAAAAATGTACAAAGTGTTTGTTAGGTGTTAAGCCTGTGTTAAAAAAATGCTTAAAACGTTTACGAGACCAAAAAAGCTATGGTGATTGTGTTTAATTATGTTTGGGAAGTAAAGATAGACATGGTTTTAACAAGGTAGTGGTAGTATTTAATTCAGCACAACAATTTGTAGGTGGCTTAACACCCTGTCCCTGTGCCTCAACTTACCCCCCACCCCATTGAGTAGGTGTGTCCAAACTTGACTGGTACTGTATATAACACAATGAGCCAATGAAGCATTTTTGTACACATAGTACATATCAAGGTGAAAACATCTGAGCTACACATAGGCTAACTTCCTTCCCACAGTGTGCCATTTGCCCTCTCTGTCTAGCATTACTACACCCTTTGCCATCCCGGACTCTGGTGTGTGTGTGTATAATATCAAAACTATGAAATAACACATATGGAATCATGTAGTAACCAAGAAAGTGTTAAACAAATCAAAATATATTTAACATTTGAGATTCTTCAAAGTAGCCACCCTTTGCCTTCATGACAGCTTAGTGAGGTAGTCATCTGGAATGCAAGCTGTGCCTTGTTAAAAGTTCATTTGTGGAATTTCTTTCCTTCTTAATGCATTTGAACCAAACAATTGTGTTGTGACAAGCAAGGTAGGGGTAGAAGAAGACAGAAGATAGCCCTATCGGGTAAAAATACCAAGTCCATATTATGGCAAGGACAGCTCAAATAAGCAAAGAGTAATGACAATTCATCATTACAATAAGACATGGTCAGTCGCAAAAACCATCAAGTTACCAGCCTCAGAAAATGCAGCCCAAATAAATGCTTCAGAGATCAAGTAATAGACACATCTCAACATCAACTGTTCAGAGCAGATGGTCGAATTGCTGCAAAGAAACCACTACTAAAGGACACCAATAATAAGAAGAGACTTACTTGGGCCAAGAAACACGAGCAATAGACATTAAGACCGGTGGAAATATGTCCTTTGGTCTGATGAGTCCAAATTTGAGATTTTTGGTTCCAACTGCCGTGTCTTTGTGAGACACAGAGTAGGTGAACGGATGGTCTCCGAAATGTGTGGTTCCCACCTTGAAGCATGGAGGAGGTGTGATGGTGTGGGGGTGCTTTGCTGGTGACACTGTCTGATTTATTTAGAATTCAGGGCACACTTAACCAGCATGGCTATCACAGCATTCTGAAGCGACATGCCATCCCATCTGGTTTGCGCTTAGTGGAACTATCAAGGAGGAGAGTGATGGAGTGCAGCATCAGATGACCTGGCCTCCACAATCACCCGACCTCAACCCAGTTGAGATGGTTTGGGATGAGTTGGACCGCAGTGTGAAGGAAAAGCTGCAAACAAGTGCTCAGCATATATGGGAACCCCTTCAAGACTGTTGGAAAAGCATTCCACGTAAAGCTGGTTGAGAGAATGCCAAGAGTGTGCAAAGCTGTCATCAAGGCAAAGGGTGGCTACTTTGAAGAATCTCAAATATGAAATATATTTTGATTTAACACTTCTCTGATTACTACATGATTCCATGTGTTATTTCATAATGTTGTCTTCACTATTATTCTACAATTTAGAAAAAACCCTTGAATGAGTACGTGTCCAAACTTTTTACTGGTACTGTGTATGTGTGTATGTGTGTGTGTGTGTGTGTGTGTGTGTGTGTGTGTGTTGCCCTCTACCCTCTCTCTGTGTGCTGTGCTGTGCGTGTCTCTGTGCTCCTGTGTGATAGTGACTAATAGCAAACAGGCTGCATGCTGGCTTCCCATGAAGTCACTGCAGCAGAACATGGAGTGAAACAGGCTAGCATGGTATAACAAAATATGGCACTACACCAGCGTAGGGAAACAGGCTAGCAGAAAGATAACCACACAAAGATAACCATCTACTACTTTCACCTCAAACAATCTCCTACTGCAAGACAATTTGTGATAAGGTTCCACAAAAAATGTTATACAATTTTTGTCTCTTGCAATAATAAGGTGCTTCATCTTTCTATGGCTCCTCTCTAAGACCATAAGAGACAGAGGTAAGGTGACCGACTTGACATTGATGGGTGACAGACGAGTCACTCTGAATGAAGGAAGGTTCCAGGTTCCTTTCGACCCATCCCACTGACCACCTTCAGTCTGTCCTGCTCCCTCCTCTCATTCCAATGTCCCTCTCTTTTCTCATTCCCCTTTCTTGTTCATTCTATTTCATTAATCCAGTTTCCCTTTAGCACTGAGTCCATCAATCTTACCCCAAGTTGAGACACAGAGCCAGAGAGAGAAATAAGAGAGAAGGCAGTGGTGGAAATAGCCTACAATTGCCACACTTGAGTAAAAGTAGGAATAACTCAAGCAAAAGTGAAAGTCCCCAATAAAATGTTATTAAAAAGTAAAAGTCTAAACGTATTTGGTTTTAAATATACTCAAGCATTAAAAGTAAATCTAATTGCAAAAAATTCCTTATATTCAATCCCAGGCTGTGTCGCAGCCGGCCTCCCCATGAGGCGGCGCACAATTGGGGAAAGGGGGATACCTAGTCAATTGTACAACTGAATGCCTTCAACTGAAATGTGTCTTCCACATTTAACCCAACCCCTCTGAATCCGAGAGGTGTGGAGTGCTGCCTTAATTGATATCCACGTCTTCGGGCGCCTGGGGAACAGTGGGTTAACTGCCTTGCTCAGGGGCAGAATGACAGATTTTTACTTTGTCAGCTCGGGGATTCGATCCAGCAACCTTTCGGTTACTGGCCCAACGCTCTAACCACTAGGCTACCTAGCTCAGCCTCATCCGGACTAGGGGAGGGGTTTGGCGCTTGACCCATCGCGCCCTAGCGATTCCTTGCGGTGCGCCGGGAGCATGCACTCAGACCCCGGGAGCCAGTTGTACGGTGTTTCCTCCAACACATTGGTGCAGCTGGCTTCCGGGTTAAGTGAGCAGTGTGTCACCTTGGCAAGGTCGTGTTTCGGAGGACGCATGGCTCTCAGCCTTCGCCTCTCCCGAGTCCGTACGGGAGTTGCAGCGATGGGACAATTGGATATCACGAAATTGGGGAGAATAAATTAAATTAAATTAAAAATTCCTTATATTAAGCAAACCAGATGGCACAATCGTTCATGTTTTTTAATTTACGGATGGCCAGGGTAACTCTCTAACACTCAGGACATTTCAGAAACAAAGCGTTTGTGTTTAGTGAGTCTGCCAGATCAGTGGCAGTAGAGAGGACCAGGGATGTTCTCTTGATAAGTGTGTGAATCGGACCGTTTCTGTCCTGCATAGCATTCAAAATGTAACGAGTACTTCTGGGTGTCATGGAAAATGTATGGAGTAAAAAGTAAAAGTTATCCAAAATATAAATAGTAAACTACAGATACCCATTTGAAATGACAACTACGTGGGCGTCCTATTGGTGGAAAACAGAGATGGACAAAAGAGCCCACGTAGGAGACCATGTATGACCAGGCTGTTTTTAGAGCATCAATGCTCCTTCAAGAGAGACTAACCTAGAAAAACCCAATGAAAAAGCACAACTCAATGGTAGCTGAATGAAATCACATTTCTGTAGGGGTCTATAGTATTGAATCTGTGAACAGATGAAACCTCTGTGTTTCAGGCCCTCATCTAAACCATATACCGCTACATCCCAGTTCCCTTTATTTTCTGTCACCTTACAACTTTTAAAACACACACACACACAACCCCACAACACTAGCTCTGTCAATCAATCAACATCAACATGACGATCAATGATCGATGTAATGACAAATGATCAAGCATTGGTTTGGTTGGGGGTCCATTGTTGAATGAAATAGCGGAGTCAAGAATTCAAGTTGGTTCAGGACATTAGGTGAGACTTGACAAGTGTGTGTGTATACGTGTGTGTGTGTGTCTGTATGTGTGCGTCCACTTCTTGTTGATGCCGTTCCAGGCTCCATGTTGTTTTTCTCTGTGACATCTTCGATCCTCCTTGTGTCATCAGCGGAATACTCTCGCAGGAGCTGATTGGACCGCTCGTTACAGGTTGCCACGGTACCCTGACCTCTTCCAAGGTCTTGCAAGAACACCTGGAGAAAAAAACAAACAACAAATAATGACAACAACCTACTCCTCACAGACTAAACTATTTCACTTCTTTCATATACGTGTCACTTCCCTTTTAATCTCACAGTGATTATCATGGTTCCCTCAGGATCTCCCTTTGTTTTAGCTTAAGGTATGCTAACCTATTTCATTAAATGATAAATAATTATCAGAACAGCTATCAGTACCTGTTCTATGGCATTGTAACTACAGTACAGTTCAACAGTGAATTAGACACTGATGCCCTCTACTGCTTGACATTGGCATTGGGCAACAATTGAAAAGAAAGTCCATGACATTCCCCATAGGTGACGGCTCATTATTTACCTGCAAGGCATGTTTGATCAGCATTCATCAACACTATCAATAATAATCGTGACTAACCAACAGTGAGACCTCTCATCTGCATATACTCATTGTCATAATAGGCACGATACACTGGAATGCTAAAACGCATGATGAATGGTACACGTGTGTTTTCTATTGGGCTAAGTCCAAAGGTCAAAGGGGAAGGTTCGCTGTATCTCTGACCTTGTTGTCACTGAGCTGTATGGTCAGGGGTTCCCTGGAGCGGTGAAGGTTGTGCAGGTGCCCCTCGTTCAGGTGTGCAGGTGCCCCAATCAGAGCATTCAGTTCCTGTCTCTGTTTCTCCCACTGATCGCTGTGGCCAATCATGTTATCCAGCTGCTGGAGCTGCGCCTCCACACCTTGCTGAGTGTTGTCCCATTGGCTATGCCCTTTCTCCACTGCAGAGAGAGAGAGGAAAAAAGTAGGTGTGGATGACCTTGGGCTAAGGCTAAACTGCACTTGGACAATAATATTTGTACAGAAACTGTATATGTGACTTTGTGTATCCAAATGCATTTCTCTTAAAGTATGTTCATGCTTTTTTCTCTAGGTATGACACAGTACATTATGTTCACGCTTTACTGGCTCTGTTAGCATACATACGTTTCTCCGTGACTGTCACGCCTTGGTCTTAGTATTTTGTGTTTTCTTTAATTATTTGTTCAGGCCAGGGTGTGACATGGGTTTATTGTGTTGTCGTATTGGTTTTTTTGTAGGCATTGGGATTGTGGCTGATTAGGGGTGTGTCTAGCATAGGCTTGGCTGCCTGAGGCGGTTCTCCATCAGAGTCAGGTGATTCTCGTTGTCTCTGATTGGGAACCATATTTAGGTAGCCTGGGTTTCACTGTGTATTTTGTGGGTGATTGTTCCTGTCTCTGTGTAGTGTTCACCAGATAGGCTGTATTTAGGTTTTCACGTTTCGTTTGTTGTTTTTGTATTTATTTAGTTATTTCATGTATCGCAATTTTTTTAATTAAAGAACATGAGTAACCACCACGCTGCATTTTGGTCCGACTCTCCTTCAACAGACGAACGCCGTTACAGAATCACGCACCACACCCGGACCGAGCGGCGTGGTAACAGGCAGCGACAGCAGGAGCAGCGAAGGGAGGACGTTATGGACAGCAGGAGTATGGAGTATACGACTCGGGAGGAAATAGACAGGTGGGCGGTCGACCCAGAGAGAGTGCCGGAGCCCGCCTGGGATTCGCTGGAGCAGTGCGAAGAGGGCTATAGGAGAATGGAGTCGAAGAGAAAGACGGCGGCGCAGAAAGAAACCCGAAAAGCAGCCCCAAAAATGTATTGGGGGGGGGGCTCAGGGAGAGAGTGGCAGAGTCAGGAGTCAGACCTGAGCCAACTCTCCCTGTTAATCGTGAGGAGCAGCGATCAAAGGACTTCTGGACTTGGGAAGAGATATTGGACGGAAAAGGACCCTGGGCACAGCCTGGTGAATATCGACGCCCCAAAGAAGAAATGGAGGCGGCGAGAGCGGAGAGGCGCTGGTATGAAGAGGCAGCACGGCGACGCGGATGGAAGCCTGAGAGTCACCCCCAAAAATGTATTGGGGGGGGGGTCTCACAGGGAGTATGGCGATGCCAGGTAGGAGACCTGCGCAAACTCCCTGTGCTTACCGGGGGGCTAAAGAGACCGGGCAGGCACCGTGTTATGCTAGTGTGCGCACGGTGTCTCCAGTGCGGGTGCATAGCCCGGTACGGTACATACCAGCTCTTCGTATTAGCCGGGCTAGAGTGGGCATCGAGCCAGGTAAAGTTGGGCAGGCTTGGTGCTCAAGAGCTCCAGTGCGCCTGCACGGTCCGGTCTATCCAGAGCCACCTCCACACACCAGTCCTCCGGGAGCAGCTCCCCGCACCAGGCTTCCTGTGCGTGTCCTCGATCCAGTACCACCAGTTCCAGCACCACGCACCAGGCCTTCAGTGCGCCTCGCCTGTTCAGCACAGCCAGAGCCATCCTTCTCTCTAGCACTGTCGGAGCCTCCTGCCTGTTCAGCGCAGCCAGCGTTTTCCTCCTCTCCTGCGCTGTCGGAGTCTCCCGCCTGTTCAGCGCTTCCAGAGCCTTCCTCCTCTACAGCGCTGCCGGAGCCTCCTGCATGTTCAACGCAGCCTGAGCTGCCAGGTTGCATGGAGCAGCCAGAGCTGCCAGTCTGCATAGAGCTGCCAGTCTGCATAGAGCAGCCAGAGCAGCCAGTCTGCATGGAGCTGCCAGTCTGCATGGAGCTGCCAGTCTGCATAGAGCAGCCAGAGCTGCCAGTCTGCATCGAGCAGCCAGAGCTGCCAGTCTACATGGAACAGCCAGAGCTGTCAGCCTGCATGGAGCAGCCTGAGCTGTCAGTCTGCATGGAGCAGCCAGAGCTGCCAGTCTGCATGGAGAAGCCAGAGCTGTCAATCTGCATGGAGCAGCCAGAGTTGCCGATCTGCGTGGAGCAGCCAGAGCTGTCAGTCTGCATGGAGCAGCCAGAGCAGCTAGATCCGCCAGTCAGCCATGATCTTCCAGATCTGCCAGTCAACCAGACTCTTCCAGATCTGCCAGTCAACCAGACTCTTCCAGATCTGCCAGTCAACCAGACTCTTCCAGATCCGCCAGCCAGCCAGGATCTGCCGGAGCCAACTACCTGCCTGAGCTTCATCTCAGTACTGGGCTTCCTCTCAGTACTGGGCTTCCTCTCAGTACTGGGCTTCCCCTCAGTACTGGGCTTCCCCTCAGTCCCGGGCTTCCCCTCAGTCCCGGGCTTCCCCTCAGTTCCGGGATTCCCCTCAGTCCCGGGCTTCCCCTCAGTACCGGGCTGCCCCTCAGTACCGGGCTGCCCCTCAGTCCCGGGCTTCCCCTCAGTCCCGGGCTTCCCCTCAGTTCCGGGATTCCCCTCAGTCCCGGGCTTCCCCTCAGTACCGGGCTGCCCCTCAGTCCCGGGCTTCCCCTCAGTACCGGGCTGCCCCTCAGTCCCGGGCTGCCCCTCAGTCCCGAGCTTCCCCTCAGTCCCGAGCTTCCCCTCAGTCCCGAGCTGCCTCAGTCACGAGCTGCCCCTCAGTCCATTGGGGTTCTGGGTGAGGACTACGAGGTCATGGTCAGCGGCGAGGGTGGACTATCCCAGGACGCAAGGGGGAGGAACTAAAACATTTATGGAGTGGGGTCCACGTCCCGAGCCGGAGCCGCCACCATGAACAGACGCCCACCCGGACCCTCCCTATGGTTTTGAGGTGCGTCCGGGAGTCCGCACCTTGGGGGGGTTCTGTCACGCCTTGGTCTTAGTATTTTTGTGTTTTCTTTAATTATTTGTTCAGGCCAGGGTGTGACATGGGTTTATTGTGTTGTCGTATTGGGGTTTTTGTAGGCATTGGGATTGTGGCTGATTAGGGGTGTGTCTAGCATAGGCTTGGCTGCCTGAGGCGGTTCTCAATCAGAGTCAGGTGATTCTCGTTGTCTCTGATTGGGAACCATATTTAGGTAGCCTGGGTTTCACTGTGTATTTTGTGGGTGATTGTTCCTGTCTCTGTGTAGTGTTCACCAGATAGGCTGTAATTAGGTTTTCACGTTTCGTTTGTTGTTTTTGTATTTATTTAGTTATTTCATGTATCGCTATTTTTTAAATTAAAGAACATGAGTAACCACCACGCTGCATTTTGGTCCGACTCTCCTTCAACAGATGAACGCCGTTACAGTGACGGAGGTATTCAAGTTGGAGGTCTTGTTCTTGATGTTCTGGGCCAGAGTGACGATGTTCTCCAGCTGGGGATGACGCAGCTCCAGGTCACTCTCCGTCACCTGAGCAGAACACCCAACCAATCCATCAGTCAATTGGATTGAATCCCTTTCACATGAACACATTACACTAATCACAAACACAGCTGCATTTACCATTACTAACACGTTTCACAGGCACAGTATATGATATACATGTATACCTTCACACACAGAGACCTAATGGTCATGATAAGTTACTTGCCACAGGTACCCATACAAATGATGGCTAAAGCCATCACCCAGTACACGCCACCAGTCCCCATTCATTCCCATACACACGTGCATGCAAGCACCCCATGATAGTGCGTATCTCGTCTGTGTCCCCTACAGTGACGATGTTGGACTTAAGCATCTGGGTGATGAGCAGCAGCCAGTCAGCCAGCTCTGTGGCTGTCTTGTTCAGGTCTATGGGGGCCACCAGCTCTGGACTGCAGGGGGTTGTGGTGGGGGTCCTCACTCATCAGACTGGCCATCTGTACTTCTGATGGGCACATCGAAACTGAGTGCCTGAATGTCTTAATTTAAACCGAGAGAGAAATAGGGTTGAACATAGACTACTATAAAAAAAAGATGTAAAGGTCTGCCAAAGCATCTTCAGTTTAGCGTAGTTAGCCATAGCGCTGTATGTGTGTGTGTGTGTGTGTGCGGACGCATTACCTGGCTCTCTGTAGGGCTGACCTCTCTCCCACTGAGGGTCTGATGTGTGACCTGGATGCAGTCGGTCATTCTGTTAATCTTGTCCTGGAACTGACCATGACTCTGGAGGTTCCCCTCCACCTCCCCTACTTTATCTAACTACTCATAAGTCACCTGCAGGACATGGAGAGAGGAGAGTGAGAGAGGGACATAAAGAGAGAGGGGGGAGAGTTAGGGGGGGAGAGTTAAGGAGAGTGAGAGGGGGGAGAGAGGGAAAGAGAGAGAGAGAGGACAAGGAATGGAGAGATGAAGAAGGGAGATAGTTCATCTCCGTTGTTACTCTTTTAGTGTTACCGTTCCTTTTTTCCAGTTTAAGTTTAGGCTCCTGAGGTACGTAATGTTCATTAGGAAACATAGGTTCAATACGTTATTCTCACCTTGTTCCAGTTGTTTGTTGTTCCACCTTGTTCCTTGTTCCATTGATGGTCCTGAGTTTGCTCAAGTGCTAGTCTCTCTCCTGATGACTCACTCTCTGATTGGCCAGAATCTGGGGGCCATTCTGGGCGTCCATCTCTTCAGCCAGAGTCTAGAGAGATAGGTGACAAAGGGGTGAAGAGGGTTGAAAGATGTGAAGGATGGATGAGGGGAGAATTATGGGTAAATGAAGAGGTAAGTCAAGGTGAGGGTTAGGGGGGGCAACATGTCCTGACTCTAAGCCTTACCTTAAGTTCTTTGAGGTTGCTGGCAGTGACAGGCAGAGAGCTCACAGCATATTCAGCCTGCTCCAGCCACAGAGAAAGGTCTCCACCATGCCTCACCAGCTCTAATAGGGCAGGGTCACCTCCAGTCAGCCCACAGACACACACACACACACACACACACAAACAGGCGCAAGCCGCACAAGCAGACACACACACATTAAGATCTCAATTTCCCTACAGCTGCCATGTGTAGGCCAAATCCTAACATTTATATTACATTTGTATGCTGATCTGTCATGCTGATATCATTACCGCTTAGTACATTGATGCAGCAAATATTCATACATTTCGATACATATCTGCACGAGTTTATCCTGCTCATATAAACATAGTCCAATTTCTAAACTTTCTTTTTTCCAATGTAAACTATTTTTGGGGCCCAAAATGCCCATCTAATCACTCCTAACAAGCTGTCCTATTTCTATTGCGACTATGCTTAGTTTGCATGGTGTTCATCTCCATGGTTACCTGTGCTGTCTGTCCAGGACCGTTCTGTGCAGAGCCCTACAGCTCTGCCCCAGGTCCTCCAGCTTGCTCTCCAGCAGGGGCCCGTCAGGGGCTGACAGTTGCCCGAGGATCCTCTCACCTGACTGGGTCAAAGCGGCCTGGACAGGCTTGTGACTGGCTAGGCCCTCCTCCAGCTCCAAAGAGAGAGAGGGGCTTACAGATCAATATAAAACAAGAAATCAAAGTTGTATTAATGAACCGAATGAGTCAATTTGGGGCGGCAGGTAGCCTAGGGCTTAGAGCGTTGGGCCAGTAACCGAAAGGTTGCTAGAACGAATCCCCGAGCTGACAAGGTCAAAATCTGAAAAAGGCAGTTAACCCACTGTTCCTAGGCCGTCATTGTAAATAAGAATTTGTTCTTTAACTGACTTGCCTAGTCAAATAAAGGTAAAATAAATCAATTGGAAATGAGCTACTATGAGTAATGGATTGCAACTATAGCTATTGGATAGATTGCACTCTATGGTAACTAGTGCTGGCTCCTCCACATCCTAATAATACTTATGATGATGTGAGTGGTGTAAACATAAAGATACTATATAATACGAATAGTATTATTCTATTTAATTCTGTGGGTGTCAATGCCTGGCTTTCAAACGGATCTTCCCCTCAGGGGAAAGCCTGGTAGTCTTTAGTATTGCAAACAATACGCATTTGCAAACTAACTCTGTTTCTCTCTCCTTCTCTCTGCTAGGAACATAATGAACGACAGAGCATGAAAAGTGTTAAATAATTAAGGAGAGAAGGCATATTTTTCACATTAAAAAACATACATTTTCTCACACCAAAACCCCCCATCCGCATCAGTCGCTAATGTAAACACATTGGTCTGATTTGTTTTATCGTATACAGATGATAAAAATACTTGTGTTTATCATGAATAAAACATGTTGTGCTGATGCAGGTTTGTACAGTTGATCCAACATTTTGCATACTATCTCTGCATAATGTCAGGGTCATCAATAAAGTGGGTGAGTTAGCAGCACACACACACACACACACACACACACACATACACACACACACACACACACACACACACACACACACACACACACACACACACACACACACACACACACACACACACACACACACACACACACACACACACACACACACACACACACACACTCCCTGACCTCCTGGTGTGTCCTGGCTGTGTCCGGGTGCAGTTGTCCATCAGTTCAATTCAATTCTATTTCAATTCAAATGTATTTATATAGCCCTTCGTACATCAGCTGATATCTCAAAGTGCTGTACAGAAACCCAGCCTAAACCCCCAAACAGCAAGCAATGCAGGTGTAGAAGCACGGTGGCTAGGAAAAACTCCTTAGAAAGGCCAAAACCTAGGAAGAAATCTAGAGAGGAACCAGGCTATGTGGGGTGGCCAGTCCTCTTCTGGCTGTGCCGGGTGGAGATTATAACAGAACATGGCCAAGATGTTCAAATGTTCATAAATTACCAGCATTGTCCAATAATAATAAGGCAGAAGAGTTGAAACTGGAGCAGCAGCACGGCCAGGTGGACTGGGGACAGCAAGGAGTCATCATGTCAGGTAGTCCTGAGGCATGGTCCTAGGGTTCAGGTCCTCCGAGAGAGAGAAAGAAAGAAAGAGAGAAAGAGAGAGCACACTTAAATTCACACAGGACACCGAATAGGACAGGAGAAGTACTCCAGATATAACAAACTGACCCTAGCCCCCTGACACATAAACTACTGCAGCATAAATACTGGAGGCTGAGACAGGAGGGGTCAGGAGACACTGTGGCCCCATCCGAGGACACCCCCGGACAGGGCCAAACAGGAAGGATATAACCCTTAGTGTTCTTCCCTTAGTGAGGACCTGTTCCGTGTCGGTCATCCACTGACTAAGGTCGTTCAGGTCACAGTGGAACTGTCTCCACTCCTCCACTGCACAGTCTAAACTCCTAAAGACAGGGGACAGCAGAACTCATATTAGTTGAGTTTACCCAGACCCAACCCTAACCTTAACAATTAGGGTAGAAACGAACAGATCTGGAATCAGTTAACTCTGACCAAGCCCTGATATACGTAGCTATAGCCACTGTTATTATGGTGTATATTGCGAATACTACGGAGGTTCCATTGAGTTGTCATGCTACGGAGGATCTCAACCAAATGTTTATGAAGTACGGACCTTCAGCCTTTTTTGCTGACAACCTTTTAGCACAATTACTGTTTAAGTCCATGTTATGAACTGCAGTCCTTTTATGTTTTACAATATGCATGAGAGTGCATGAGAGATCAACATCAACATCTGAACACCCACACCAAGTCAGCTCATTCAAATATAGAAATATTGAGAAAGTACGTTTATAAAGTAATGCTTTGAAGTCATTTTCGATTAAAGCGGCCTAATCTTTCAATTCAAATCCAAAATGTAAACCCAAATGAATTATTTTTCATCTAGTCCTTAGTGTGCTTTCAATCTTGAGAAAGTATTCAGGACAACAGGTAACACCCAATCACTCTTTGATTACTGTTTTATTGACTAATTAATTCCTCCTTCTGAGGGTGAATTTTGGCATCGGGCCGGGATCAGAATTAGGATCTCCCAAGACATACCCAGGTTCTTCCACTGGAAAAATCCTTATTTTTCTGATGAGGAGAAAAGAAAAGTAAGAATGTCACCCCATTCCATACCTCCATTAAGCAGTAGTGAATGTGTTGGGTGCCAGGGAATGTCTGATAACACCGTAGTAAATTCCATTGAACCTCACAATGTACTGCCACATAAAGATAACTACCACCATATATCTTAAATAAGAACAGGTTCTTTTATGAGTTTTGAGCAGGAATTAGCATTTGTCCAAGATGGCGTAGCAGTGCAGACGTGGTTTGTTGTCCTCTCATTTACTTTACTCATTTACTTTGTATTCTTAGTCTTTTTTGTATATATTTCAATTCATTTTTCAATATATTTTCAATTTTTAAATTAAATATACATTCCGGTAACCCACCTCACTCATTGTGAGTAATCGAAAAAGCCTTGGTTTCATGCATGTTAACATCAGAAGAGCCCTCCCTAAGTTTGATTTACTCACAGCTTTAGCACACTCCGCCAACCCTGATGTCCTTGTGTCTGAATCCTGGCTTAGGAAAGCCACCAAAAATTCTGAGATTTCCATACCCAACTACAACATTTTCCGTCAAAAAATAAAACTTCCAAAGGGGGAAGAGTTGCAATCTACTGCAGAGATAGCTTGCAAAGTTCTGTCATACTTTCCAGGTCTATGCCCAAACAGTTCGAGCTTCTAATTTTAAAAATGAATCTCTCCAGAAAGAAGTCTCTCACTGTTGCCGCCTGTTATAGACCCCCCTCAGCTCCCAGCTGTGTTCTGGACACCATATACGAAATGACTGGCCCCCATTTATCTTCAGAGGTCGTTCTGTTAGGCGACCTAAACTGGGAAATGCTTAACACCCCAGCAGTCCTACAATCTAAGCACTCAATCTCACACAAATTACCAAGGAAACCACCAACCACCATGGGCACCCTCATAGATATCATCCTGACCAACTTGCCCTCCAAATACACCTCTGCTGTTTTCAATCAGGATCTCAGCGATTACTGCATCATTGCCTGCATCCGCTAAGGGTCCACGGTCAAACAACCACCCCTCATCACTGTCAAACGCTCCCTAAAACACTTCTGCAAGCAGGCCTTTCAAATCGACCTGAAAATAAAAACAATATGTATCCTGGGTATCCTGGAAGGATATTGACCTCATCCCGTCAGTTGAGGAAGCCTGGTCGTTCTTTAAAAGTAATTTCCTCACCATCTTAAATAGGCATGCCCCTTTCAGAAAATGTAGAACTAAGAACATATATTGCCCTTGGTTCACTCCAGACCTGACTGCCCTTGACCAGCACAAAAATATCCCGTGGCGGACTGCAATAGAAATCGAAAAGTCCCCGCAATATGCAACTGTTCAGGGAAGTCAGGAACCAATACACGCTGTGAGTTAGGAAAGCAAAGTCTAGCTTTTTCAAACAGAAATTTGCATCCTGTAGCTCTAACTCCAAAAAGTTTTGGGACACTGTAAAGTCCATGGAGAACAAGAGCACCTCCTCCCAGCTGCCCACTGCGCTGAGGCAAGGTAACACAGACACCACCGATAAATCCATGATAATCGAAAATGTTTAGAAGAATTTCCCACTTGGCTGGCCATGCTTACCTGCTGGCTACCCCAACCTCGGCCAACAGCTCCGCACCCCCCGCAGCTACTTGCCCGAGCCTCCCCAGCTTCTCCTTCACCCAAATCCAGATATCTGATGTTCTGAAAGAGCTGCAAAACCTGGACCTTTACAAATCAGCTGGGCTAAACAATCTGGACCCTCTCTTTCTAAAATTATCTGCCGCCATTGTTGCAACCCCATATTACCCGTCTATTCCATCTCTCTTTCGTATCGTCCGGTTTTCGAGCTAGTCATGGGTGCACCTCAGCCACGCTCAAGGTACAAAACGATATCATAACCGCCATCGATAAAAGACAGTACTGTGCAGCCGTCTTCATCGACCTGGTCAAGGCTTTCGACTCTGTCAATCACCGTAATCTTATCGGCAGACTCAATAGCCTTGGTTTATCAAATGACTGCCTCATCTGGTTCACCAACTACTTCATAGATAGAGTTCAGTGTGTCAAATCGGAGGGCCTGTTGTCCGGACCTCTCACTGGTCATCCCCAAAGCCAACACCTCTTTGGCCTCCTTTCCTTCGAGTTCTCTGCTGCCAGTGACTGGAACGAATTGCAAAAAATCGCTGAAGCTGGAGACTTACATTTCACTCACTAACTTTAAACATACCTGAGCAGCTAACCGAGCAGCTAACCACTCGCTGCAGCTGTACATAGTCATCTGTAAATAGCCCACCCAATCTACCTACCTCCTCCGCATATTGTTTTTATTTACTTTTCTGCTCTTTTGCACACCAGTTTCACTATTTGCACATCATCATCTGCTCATCTATCACTCCAGTGTTAATCTGCTAAATTGTAATTACTTTGCAACTATGGCCTATTTATTGCCTTACCTCCTCACGCCATTTGAACACACTGTACATAGACTTTATTTTTTTCTATTGTGTTATTGACTGTAGGTTTTGTTAATTCCATGTGTAACTCTGTGTTGTTGTTTGTGTTGCACTGCTTTGCTTTATCTTGGCCAGGTCGCAGTTGTAAATGAGATCTTGTTCTCAACTAGCTTAACTAGCTTAACTTAAATAAAAGTAAATAAAAAAATACACAAATTTGCTACTCCTAATTTAACATTTTTTAAAGAATATATTGATAGATTAGATGGTAAAGTTGTATTGGTTGATTGCCAATTTTGTTCTTAATTAAAAATAAAGTTGGACTATATCACTCAATGTCTGATATGTAGAGTGTACTGTATGTGTTGATCAGTCTGCCTGTGTGTGTGTGTGAAAAGTCACAATACTGTTTTCATTAGAAAGGGAACGAACGTCGCGCGCACAGCCACTCGCGATAAACAACTCATGGCTTTCAGTTGAGCCACTTACTTTGAGTGGTCTTATTCTGAGGCCTGAAACAACTTCTAAAGACTGTTGACATCTACTGGAAGCCTTAGGAAGTGCAATCTGACCACACAGACAATAGGCATTCGCTTGAAAACTACAAACCTCATAATTCCCACTTCCTGGTTGGATTCTTCTCAGGTTTTCACCTGCCATATGAGTTCTGTTATACTCACAGACATTATTTTAACAGTTCTGGAAACTTTTCTGTTTTCTATCCAAATCTACTAATTATATTCATATTCTAGCTTCTGGGCCTGAGTAACAGGCAGTTTACTCTGGGCACGCTTTTTATCCAAACTTCCCAATGCTGCCCCCTATCCCAAAGAGGTTTTTAAGAACAATTTCTTATTTACAATGAAAGCATACCCTGGCCAAACCCTACCCTAACCCGGATGATGCTGGGCCAATTGTGCTATGGGACTCCCAATCACGTCCGGTTGTGATACAGCCCTGGATCGAACCAGGGTCTGTTGTGATGCCTCTATCACTGAGATGCAGTGCCTTAGACCGATACGCCACTCAGGAGCATGTCTGTGTGTGTGTGTGTGTGTGTGTGCACTCCCAGTCAACTTGGCCTGTGTTGATCAGTCTGTGTTTGTGCGTGTGTGTGTGCTGAGGTCTTGGTATACAGTACTTGCACTGGCATATATCTCCATCCTCGCTCCTCTGTCGTCCATAGCTGATAGAAGAAATTTATTCATGTACCCAGGATAGGTCAGTTGTAGATGGAACTCCCTGACAGTACAGAGACAGGATGGAGACAAGGTCATGACTAAGTGACATCATACACTCACTCTCTCTCTGTGGATGACACTAACCAATCAGTGATGAGAGTAAAGCTACAACTACAGTACATAGCCCTGTTAGAGGAGACAAGCAGATCCTCTCACATCCAATAGTGGAAATGCAAAAACTTTACAGAGCTGCTCATTTCCCCCTTATTGTGTTGCTACAATATATTTTTCAGTTTCTTCTTCTTTACACTCTTTCATTGTCATTAAGTATTAAGATCTTGGCAGTTACTAAGTAACTTAATGTTGATCGTCCATCACCCACCCTTTGCGGTGGTTGTACATGCAGTTGAGGCGGTCCCACTCTGCTTTGAGCTGGGTGAGGGTGTCTCTGAACTGTGCCACCTTGCTCTGCGATGCCTCCAGGATGGCGCTCATGGATCAACGTCACCTGCTCCTTGACTCCAGACTCTCCTTCATACTCTGGGAGAGAGAGAGAGAGGAGGCAGGGAGAGAGGAGAGAGAGGTGAAGGAGAGAGAGGTAGGAATGGAGAGAGGAAAGTAATTGAATGAGTGAGAGGTCTCCATTCAGACCTACAAGACAACACAGTTATTCCCTTCCCCTTCCTATATGTCCCCTCATCTCTCTCTCACCCTCCACCCCCTGCCTGGAGAAGTCATCGTAGAGACCACTGCTGAGCTCGATAGAGTTGAGCAGCAGTTCATTGTCGGCCATGGCCAGCAGAACCTTGTTTATGTCCATCAGTCTGAGGGACTGAGAGAGGATGTCCTCTCCTCTGGCTCCATCTGCTGGCAAGAGACAGTATTATGTTAGAAACAGTGAATGCATGTGTATGGGTGTGTGTGAATCTATTACATTTTACCATTACATTTAGCAGACACTCTTAGAGCGACTTACAACCAGTACATTCAAATAAGATAGGTAACACAGCCATATCAATCTGTGTGGGAACTGGGAAGCATCACATTTGATATCAAATAGCAAGTTCACACATTTCTTGTATACATTTTTTCACTCTTTCTGGGATTACAGTTGAACCCCCCAAAAAAAATGTTTTGTTTCATTACAGAGACAATTGGTAGAAAATATTTGCTGAGTTATCACTTTCCATCGACTACAATGCATTATGAAAATGTGTCTAAAGCATGTTAGAAAAGACTCCAAAACACTCCAATCCAAATCATATTCTGAATGATGTTTCTTCACTGTCCCATGAATCCACATTTGCATATTTTTGTTATTGTAAACAGCATCTTTCAAACATGGATTTATGGCTCAGTGAAAACAAATACAACATTAAGTGCAGAGACATCATTCAGAATAGGATTCTGATGTAATATGAGTTGGTGTGGAGTGTTTTAGAGTGTATTTGCATTACAGTCCATGGCAAGTGATGACTCCGCAAAATGTGACAACCAAAATGAAATATTTTTAAAAAGGATGAAAGCACAGAAAGAGTGAAAATCAGGCCACATGTAACAATGGGTGAACTTCCCCTTTAACGTAACTATCATATGTCACAACAAAACAAGGTAATTAAAATAAAGACTGATAGTGAATAAAATTATTCACAGCTGTTACAGTTTAGCCTTAGATACCAAGCTAGCTAGCTAGTAAAAACAGTAAGCCTGCGTGTAATGAATGACTTCTCCAGTCAGGTCCTGTCTTTGTGTCTCTGTGAAGATGTATAAAGAAGAAGAGTCCATGGAGATCTCCACCTGTCGCACTCTCAGCACCCTCATCTCCTGTAGAGACGAGAGAGGGATTTAGCCACACACAAACAGATTACCAGGATAATATAGCCAAGGCCAACAGTCCTCCAGATCTTAAACAGAGCTCTACTGTGCTATGAGATGGGAATACATTTACATCTGAAATGCAGCAAAGCACTTCAATGTATTCATATTAAAAAGCTTGCTAATGTTACTCTTTCTCTCTCAATCTGTACAATGTACTCTTGTCAATGCGATAATTGTATTTCTACTGTGTTAGGCTATACAGCGCCTTCAGAACGTATTCACACCCCTAGACTTGTTCAACATTTTCTTGAATTAAAAATGGATTAAATCTTAATGTCAAAGTGAAATTATAGTTTTAGAAAGTTTAGCAAATGAATTAAAAATCAAAAGCTGAAATGCCTTGAGTCAATAGGTATTCAGCACCTTTTCCATGTAAAGTCTAAATAAGTTCAGCAGTAAGAATGTAACAAGTCACATAATAAGTTGCGTGGAATCACTCTGTGTGCAATAATAGTGTTGAACATGATTTTTGAATGACTACCTCATCTCTGTAACCCACACATACAATTATCTGTAAGGTCCCTCAGTGGAGCAGTGAATATCAAATACATATTCAAACACAAAGATCAGGGAGGTTTTCCAATGCCTCGCAAAGGTGGGAACCTACAGTACATCTGGGTATCAGGAACAAAAGAGTGACAGAATTACACCTCTGTACGTGTCGACGGATTGAATGAGAAAGCTCTGAACAGTTGTAATTGTAACACACTGAAACAGTGATGTGAGAGTAGTTGTACCATGGCAGCTTTGATGCACTGGGAGACCATGTGGAAGTTGCGGTTGAGTTTGGCCAGTTTGGGTTCCACTACATCTCTGCAGGCAGGACCTCTACTGGTCATCAGGGTGGCCTGGTCTCTCAGACTGTCCACACTCAGACTGATGTCATCCAGATCCTCTAGCAGGGTCTACACATAACACATCAATGATATAATTAATACATTAACAGGTTCGTCAATAGCTATTACTCAAATTATTATTTTACCACACAGGCTAATATTCTCAAACTCTGCTGTAGAGTAAAATTAAATTGCAATAAACCAATATTGAACAAATTTCATACTGTCAATTGTGGGCCTTCAGTTCCACTCTGGAATTTGTCACTCCCCTTTTTTTAAACAGGAAAAGCCCATTGAGACCCAGAGTCTGTTTTTCAAGGAAGACCTGGCCAAGAAGGCGGCAACAATCAATACATTACATAATTAAAACATACAACAATACAACATGATCCAGCCTTAACAAAACATGTACACTCCTGTAACAGTCTCCCATCAATATTTTAAATGAATTCAGTGGCACTAACATATCTAGATGAAGCATGGAGTGTAAACTATTCCATGCGTCTGGTGCACAAGACGAGAAGGCAGTCTTGCCTAGTACTGTGAATGTCCTGGGGACTTTAAGCAGCAACCACCTAGCAGACCGGGTATGGTAACTGCTGGTGGTGAAGGAGACCAGACTACATAGGAAAAGAGGGAGTTTACACAAAAAGGCTTTGTAGATGAACACATACAAATGTATCTTTCTGCGCATATAAAGTGAGGCCCAATCTACCATTTGGTACAATGTGCAATGGTGGGTGAGTGACTTGGCCTTTGTAATAAAGTGCAAGGATGCATTATAAACAGAGTCCAGTCTCTGTAAGATGGAAGAGGTTACATTGTACATGCATATACAGCAAGTCACCATAATCAATTATAGAGAGTAAAGTGGCCTGAACAAGCTTCTTTCTAGCCATAAGCGGGAAGCAAGCCTTATTACGAAGATAAAAACCCAATTTCAATGTAAGCTTCGTCACAAGATTATCCAAATTAACTTTAAAGGACAACTTGTCATCTAACCAAATACCTAGGTATTTGTAGGATGACACTTTTTCAATGGATAAGCCACCAGATGTGACAATGCTAACGTTCTCTGGCAGAGTTCTTGTTCTGGTAAGGTCATGAATTTAGTTTTTTGTATATTCAAGACAAGTTTGAGACCATAAAGGGAGGCCTGCAGTGACTGAGAAGCAGTCTGGAGCTCTTCAACAGCCTGAACCAGAGAAGAAGCACATGAATATATGACTGTATCATCTGCATATAGATGTAACTTTGCATCCCATTTCCCAAAACATTAATACAAACTGAGAACAACACAGGAGCTCCAATGGAGCCGAATCGAAATCCACAAACAGAAGAGAGAATACAGTAGACAGCACGCGTCAAACGTTTGATTTATGACCCTGAGGATGCCGTGAGCATGCCCAAATACGGTCATCCGGTCAGGACATTCTGGCGAGAAGTTATCACGTGCTCTAGGGCGTGCCCAAATATGGGCATCTTGTCAGGACATCCTGGCAGGAAGTTATCACGTGGTTATGCCCATATAAGTGCGTCCTGTTCCTGTTGTCACATATTAGAGTGTGTGTTCATTTATGCATATATTGCATCTATTCCTTTGAAGTTGTCATGATGATTGATGTGTAGGGACCTCATTGAACTGAGGGGGATGTGTTTGAACATTTCAAAGAGGATGGCCCCACACCCCCTATATTATTGCCCTTAGGGCTATTGTCTATGAAGCAGGAATGTCCTGGGGGTAAATAAGACCCAGAACAACACAAGCGACCATGATAAATCACTAAAGAAAGTAAACATGGATTTTGTGATCAGCGGCAAAGCAGTGATGACTAACAACGGAAGCAGGACCGCGGTTGAAACATAGAGAAAGGTCAGACTATAAAGCAACAATATACGATGCGCCAAGAAAGTGGTTTCTAAATGTGCATAGAACCCAAATACCGCTTGCAACGGTGCTGAAAGATCAAGTGATGATGTCTAATGGACAGCAATGAGGATATCAGTTTGATTACCAGGCCTGTAGAGTGAAACTCTATACTGTAGCCGATGGAGAAGAAAATACAGACCAGACTTTAGGAGTGGACTACGGGCTTGAAGACTGGCAGGTTTTCGCAAAGTGGTGTGTCCCGAACTGAGAGTTATCACAAAGGGGTATAGCGTGTTCACGGGCTATGAGACCCATTGGGAAGGTACCCCTGACTCCTCAGGAAGAGTATTTCACAGGATGTAAATACAAAGAAATAATGGACTTCCATGAGGGTGCGTGGAGTTCTAACATCAACAACGAGGAAGTCCACAACCAAAACATTCGTGATGGTGGCGTGACTGGGATTTTTGGTTGCGCATGCTTATTCCTTTTAAAAGTTGGAATCTAATGGAATTGAAAATGTTAGAGTTGTTGGACGCTCTTTTTGTACAGAGACAAAAGCGACAGAGCATTGTTCGGCTAAGGAAGGGCATAATATATACAAATCCTGGGGATTATGATTCAAAGGAACCCCAAGAAGGGACATCCTCAGAGGGGTCAGCCCTGAAGAAAACTAAGTACGCAGCTGCGTTAACCACGCCCTGATACCAAAGGACTAATCCAACGACTAGAGGGAGAGGAAGGGAGACGAGAGGGAGAGAGAGAATAAAGATGACAGGGTGAGAACGAGGAGAGAGAAAGACAGTGTATGAGAGACGTAAGACGGAAGCTCAAACAGTAAACGCAGCAGTAAGACAGAGAATGGAGAAAGAGAAATAAAGACAGAGAATAAAAATAATGTGTTAGTGTTTATGTAGGTCAGCGTCACTCTTACAGTACCTGAGGTAGGCAGTCAAAATAAAATGCTAGAGTCTGCTCATAGACGACAGACGGGTGACATCAAAGGAAGAGAAACAGACAGAACACAAAAAATACATTCTAAGGGCCCAGAGGAAAATAAAATAGAATAAGGTGAAAGAAAATAGGAAAAGGACAGAGGGAGGAGTGAAGGAGAAAACGAGATAAAGAGAGGGTGAGTCAGAGAGATGGGAAGGAAGGAAGATGTAGGGATTATAGGAGAGAGCATGTGATAAAGCAGAAGAGAGAGGACATGAAATAGGAATGAAAGAAGAATGGATCGGTTTAAAAAGAGATATCCACCTCCAAAGCCTCATTGACAGCCTCAGTGCTCTCAGGTAGGTTCTCTGTAGCCTGAACCTTCTCCTCCAGAGTGTTGAGCCAGCCCTGCTCCAGGTCCAAGTACTGCAGAAGCTCCATCCAACATGACCACACCTCCTATAGAGGAGACCTGGACTGTCCCTTGTACTGAGAAAGACTACAAACACATTTCAAACAAAATCACAACTACAACAATTCACAATCACAAAAAACACGGTCAGAGACCATACGAGACACTGTCAAACACAAACACCTACAATCACATTACCTTATGATATTAACACTCATCAGCAGTTTGGACTAGTCTTGTCAAACTCTTTACGTCCAGCGTGTGACACTTGCTCTTGAAGTGGTCACAGAGTTTATGGTAGTTCTCCAGGACTCCCCCCAGCTCCTCTGTCAGGTCCTGTCCTCCGCCACCAGAGGGCGTCTTATTCTTGGCCAGCAACATGATAATGCTGTCTTTCAATATCTTCACTCTCACTTCCTTCTGTAGCACATCCTCTTTAGTGGGTAGGTGAGAGAGATGATCAAAGGGAGAAAGAAAGAGACATGCCAGATTATCAGGATAGTATTTTCAGGACGAGTAGCTGCTGCTTCAACTACAGCTAATGGGGATCCTAATAAAATAATAAATAATAAAAACATAGGAGGGGACATAAATGGCAACATAGGGTTGAAGTGGGATCGTCTAGGTTAGTTGTTAGAACTGTCTTTCTAGGAGTAAGGAGTTCCTAGTTGTACCAGTTTTTCAGTTCTGTCTTTTGTTCCCCACCTTTATCTCTTCCAGTGCGCCCTCCAGCTCCCCAGGACTCTTGTACTCAAAGTCTCTCTCACGAGAAACCCCTCGCCCACCTGGGCCATCCACTCCTGCATCTCTGCCAAGTCTTTCTTCAGGTTCACCTGCCTCCCCTGGCTCTCACTCACACGCCCCTGGTGGCTCAGCAGCTATGCACAACACAGAGATAACATGGACCACTGTCAGATTACAGTGTAATAGTACACTCCAGAGTGTCTTAACCTATCAAATGCTACAAGGTTTAAAAAAAGAAACTGACACAGATTAAAAAGGGATACACAGCAAAAGGAGCAGGCTTTATTGTTTGTTTCTAGAGATTTTGTCACACTTTATTTCACAATCCAGTGTTGCTTGAACCAAAGGGGATCTATTAGATTGACAAAATAGCAGAGTGACGACTCTAATAATGAACATACATTTCCTCAATGGTTGAAGGCAGGCTAGATCAGGTGGGTCCATTCTAGCCAATGAGAGGGCAGATAAGTGTGTGAGCAACAGGCAAAACTGTTGTTTTTCTCAAAGTTGCCGGAATGCCACGTGCATCCACTTATATCAGTACATTTGTGACAGCCTAAAAATTACAAAACTTCTATTTGATCAAATAAATCTCACTTTCGCTCTGCATGAACTGTACTCTTCTTCCTCACCTGTTTGCTCAGGTCACCCACCTCCACTGGCACTCATCCAGCTTAGCCTGCCCCCAGTGGGCTAGCTTTGGTACTGCAGCCCCATGCACCACCGAATCATTTTCTCCGATCCGCTTCACTGAACCCTCCACCAACTCCATCTTACTTACATATTCCTAAGAGGGAGAGGGGGGGAGAGTCGGGCATGGGTTATAACAATGCAGTACTGTAGGTGTTAAATAAAGTTTTGTCTGTTTTTGAATGGCGTGACCACTGACCTTCCACGTGTTGAGCTCTTCCTGTAGTCTATCTGAGACTCCTTGGTCCGCGGCATCCGGTGACAGTTCCAGTATGCCATCCAGCCAGCGCTCCACCTCCACCATACACACCTGAAAACAGCAGGCAAACAAGGCATAAACAACAACATTATCAACATCATTATCATCATCGTTATTGAAAACAATATAAAGAGTGTCCTCGGATGGGGCCACAGTGTCTCCTGACCCCTCCTGTCTCAGCCTCCAGTATTTATGCAGCAGTAGTTTGTGTCGGGGGCGAGGGTCAGTTTGATATATCTGGAGTACCTCTCCTGTCCTATTCGGTGTCCTGTGTGAATCTAAATGTGCGTTCTCTAATTCTCTCTTTCTCTCTCTCTCTCGGAGGACCTGAGCCCTAGGACCATGCCCCAGGACCACCTGACATGATGACTCCTTGCTGTCCCCAGTACACCTGGCCGTGCTGCTGCTCCAGTTTCAACTGACCTGAGCCCTAGGACCATGCCCCAGGACTACCTGACATGACGACTCCTTGCTGTCCCCAGTCCACCTGGCCGTGCTGCTGCTCCAGTTTCAACTGTTCTGCCTTATTATTATTTGACCATGCTGGTCATTTATGAACATTTGAACATCCTGGCCATGCTCTGTTATAATCTCCACCCGGCACAGCCAGAAGAGGACTGGCCACCCCACATATGCTCTCTCTAATTCTCTCTTTCTTTCTCTCTCTCGGAGGACCTGAGCCCTAGGACCATGCCCCAGGACTACCTGACATGACTCCTTGCTGTCCCCAGTCCACCTGACCGTGCTGCTGCTCCAGTTTCAACTGTTCTGCCTTATTATTATACGACCATGCTGGTCATTTATGAACATTTGAACATCTTGGTCATGTTCTGTTATAATCTCCACCTGGCACAGCCAGAAGAGGACTGGCCACCCCACATAGCCTGGTTCCTCTCTAGGTTTCTTCCTAGGTTTTGGCCTTTCTAGGGAGTTTTTCCTAGCCACCATGCTTCTTACACCTGCATTGCTTGCTGTTTGGGGTTTTAGGCTGGGTTTCTGTACAGCACTTTGAGATATCAGCTGATGTACGAAGGGCTATATAAATAAATTTGATTTGATTTGATTTGATTTAATTGATGTTAAAGCAGACTACATGCAGGATATTCCATAGTACGGTTTTCTACCTGATTGTCCTTCAGGATGCACTGCAGCGTTCCCAGCTCCTTGCATGCCATGGAGGACAGCTGACTCAATCTTTGTGGTTCTGCCGGGTCCGAGGCCTGCTGCTTCTGCTCTATCTCTATGCACAGAGCCTGAGGGGAGAGAGAGAGAAAACTACACTGCATTCAGAAAGAATTCAGACCCCTTGAATTTTTCCACATTGTTACATTACAGCCTTTTTCTAAAATTGATTAAATCGTTTTTCCCCCTCATCAATCTACACACAATAGCCCATAATGACAAAGCAAAAACAGGTAAAGAAATAAATAAATGTAAATTTCACACTTACATAAGTATTCAGACCCTTTACTCAGTACTTTGTTGAAGCACTTTTGGCAGCGAAGAACATGGCTGACGTTTTACATTCTCGCAATCAATTGTGATATTCTGATCGTTTTTGTAACTTGTTTTTTTACTTATTGTGAACATAATGTTTCTTCTACCGTCTCTTATGGCCGAAAATAACTTCTGGACACGAGAACAGCGGACAACTCACTGCAGACTGGAAGAAACTTGTTTCTTTAACGAGTCCGACGAGAAGGATATCCTGCTTTCACTGGAACAGGCCCAGATCCACACCTTTTGTGTGAAGAAAAGATGCAGGAAAAGGGGCCGCAGATCGGGCAGCCTTCTGAGAATACGTAGGCAAGCGAGTAAACTCCCACTGCCATCCGTTCTTCTTGCTAACATGCAATCACTGGAAAATAAAGTTGATGACTTTCGATTAAGATTATCCTACCAACGGGACATCAAAACCGGCAGAACAGAGACGCTACCTCTGGTAAGACGAGGGGTGGGGGTGTGTCTATTTGTCAATAACAGCTAGTGCGCAATGTCTAATGTTAAAGAAGTCTTGAGGTATTCCTCGCCTGAGGTAGAGTACCTTACGATAAACTGTAGACCGCATCTCTACCAAGAGAGTTCTCATCTATATTATTCGTGGCCATCTATTTACCACCACAAAATGAAGCTGACACTAAGACCGCTCTCAACCAACTCTATATGGCCATAAGCCATGAAGAAAATGCTCAACCAGAAGCGGCGCTCCTAGTGGCTGGCAAACTTAAATCATTTTTACCACATTTTTACCAGCATGTCGCAGGTGCAACCAGAGAAAAAAAAAATCCTGGACCACCTTTACTCCACACACAGAGAAGCCCACCCTCCATTTGGCAAATCTGACCATAATTCTATCCTCCTGATTCCTGCTTACAGGCAAAAACTAAAGCAGGAAGTACCAGTGACTCGCTCAATACAGAAGTGGTTAGATTATGCGGATGTTCCACTACAGGACTGTTTTGCTAGCACAGACTGGAATATGTTCCGGGATTCATCCAATGGCATTGAGGAGTATACCACATCAGTCATCAGCTTCATCAGTAAATGCATTGACGACGTCGTCCCCACAGTGAATGTACGTACATATTCCAACCAGAAGCCATGGATTACTGGCAACATCCGCACCGAACTAAAGGCTAGAGCTGCCGCTTTCAAGGAGCGGGAGACATACCGGACGCTTACAAGAAATCCCCCTATGCCCTCAGACAAAACATCAAACAGGCAAAGCATCAAAACAGGACTAAGATTGGCTTGAAAAGTATTACGGATTACAAAGGGAAATCCAGACGCAAGCAGCCCAGTGACGCGAGCCTGCCAGACAAGCAAAATGCCTTTTATGCTCGCTTCGAGGAAGGCAAACCTGAAGCATGGACGAGAGCACAAGCTGTTCTGGACGACCGTGGGATAACGCTCTCGGTAACCGATGTGAACAAAACCTTTAAACAGGTCAACATTCTCAAAGCTGCTGGGCCAGATGGATTACCAGATTGTGTACTCATGCACGGACCAACTGGCAAGTGCCTTCACTGACATTTTCAACCTCTCGCTGACTGAGTCTGTAATACCTACATATTTCAAGCAGACCACCATAATCCCTGTGCCAAAGGAAACGAAAGTAACCTGCCTAAATTATTACCGCCCCGTGGCACTCATGTCGGTAGCCATGAAGTGCTTTGAAAGGCTGGTCATGGTTCACATCAACAGCATCCTCCCGGACACACTAGACCCACTCCATTTTGCATACCGCCCCAACAGATCACGCAATCTCAATCACACTCCACACTGCCCTTTCTCACCTGGACAAAAGGAACACCTACAGTTGAAGTCGGAAGTTTACATACACCTTAGCCAAATTCATTTAAACTAAATTTTTCACAATTCTTGACATTTAATCTGAGTAAAAATCCCCTGTCTTAGGTCAGTTAGGATCACCACTTTATTTTAAGAATGTGAAATGTCATAATAATAGTAGAGAGAATAATTTATTTCAGATTTTATTCTTTCATCACATTCTCAGTGGGTCAGTAGTTTACATACTCTCAATTAGTATTTGGTAGCATTCATTTAAATTGTTTAACTTGGATCAAACATTTCGGATGGCCTTCCACAAGGTCCCACAATAAGTTGGGTGAATTTTGGCCCATTCCTCCTGATAGAGCTGCTGTAACTGAGTCAGATTTGTAGGCCTCCTTGCTCGCACACGCTTTTTCAGTTCTGCCCACACATTTTCTATAGGATGCGGTCAGGGCGTTGTGATGGCCACTCCAAAACCTTGACTTTGTTGTCCTTAATAACCTCTTAGGGGCAGGTGGGACGCTAGCGTCCCATCTGGCCAACATACATTGAAATTGCAGAGCGTGAAATTCAAAATACAAAAGTAGTAATATTAAACATTCATGAAAATACAAGTGTTAAACACCATTATTTAGCTTAGAATCTTGGTAATCGAACCGCTTTGTCCAATTGGCGAAAGAATAGCATTTGATTTTCTGAGTACAGCGCCCTACATAAATTCATAACCTGAAAAGTTGTTACAAAACTCAAAGAAATCGATAAAATAAATCACTTACCTTTGAATATCTTCCTCTGTTAGCATTCCAAAGGGTCCCAGCTACACAATAAATGGTTGATTTGTTCGATAAAGTCCCTCTTTCTTTCCCAAAAACTGTTTGGTTGGCGCGTTTTGTTCAGTATTACACCTGCTCAAAGGCGTTCAAAACATGCAGACAAATACATCCTAATACTACCGGTAAAGTTTGTTGAAACAAGTCAAACGATGTTTCTAATTAATCATCAGGTTGGCAAATATCTAAATAATATCTTTACTGGCATGAATGGCAGGTCAATGTTGCCAAAGCGAAGTGATACACAACAATTCTGAATAAAGATCAACAATTGGAATAAATAGTACACTCTTAGAAAAAAAGGGTTCCAACAGGGTTCTTAAGCTGTCCCTATAAGAGAACCATTTTTGGTTCTATGTCGAACGTTCTGTGGAAAGGCTTCTACATGGAACCGAAAAGGATTCTACTTGGGACCAAAAGGGTTTTAACTGGAATCAAAAATTGTTCTTCAAAGGGTTCTCCTATGGGGATGGCCAAAGAACACTTTTAGGTTCTAGATAGCACAGTGTTTTCCAAAACTGACATGTAATAGACTGCCCACCCCAACTCACGCCCTGACCATACTAAATAAAGACAAAACAAAGGAAATAAAGGTCAGAACGTGACAGTACCCCCCCCAAAGGTGCGGACTGTGGACGCAAAACCTGAACCTATAGGGGAGGGTCTGGGTGGGCGTCTGTCCACGACGGCGGCTCTGGCGCGGGACGTGGACCCCACTTCACCACAGTTTTTCTCCGCCTCATTGTCCACCTCCGTGGCCTCTTAAAAGTGGCTACCCTCGCCGGTGACCTTGGACTGGGTCCCGAAAGGACGGGAGATTCCGGCTGCGCCGGACAGGCGGGAAACTCCGGCAGCGCTGGAGTGAAGGACGACTCCGGCAGCACCGGACGGGCGGGAGTCTCCGGCAGCTCCGGAGTGAAGAGCGATTCCGGAGTGAGAAGAGGCGATTCCGGCGCTGGAGTGAAGGACGCCACCGGCAGCGCCGGACAGGAGGGAGACTCCGACAGCGCCGGAGAGGCGGGAGACTCCGGCAGCTCCGGAGTGAAGGACGATTCTGGCATCGCCTGACAGGTGGGAGACTCCGGCAGCGCTGGAGTGAAGGACGCCACCGGCAGCTCCGGACAGGCGGGAGACTCCGGCAGCTCCGGACTGAAGGGCAATTCTGGCATCGCCTAGCTGACTGACGGCTCTGGCAGCTCCTGGCTGGCTGACGGCTCTGGCGGCTCCTGGCTGACTGGCGGCTCCTGGCTGACTGACGGCTCTGGTGGCTCCTGGCTGACTGACGGCTCTGGCGGCTCCTGGCTGACTGGCGGCTCCTGGCTGGCTGACGGCTCTGGAGGCTCCTGGCTGGCTGACGCCTCTGGAGGCTCCTGGCTGGCTGGCAGCTCTGGCGGCTCCTGGCTGACTGGCGGCTCTGGCGGCTCAGGACAGACTGGTGACTCTGGCGGCTCAGGACAGACGGGAGACTCTGGCGGTTCAGGACAGACGGGAGACTCTGGCGGCTCAGGAGAGACGGGAGACTCTGGCGGCTCAGGACAGACGGGAGACTCTGGCTGCTCAGGACAGACGGGAGACTCAGACAGTTCAGGACAGACGGGAGACTCTGACAGCGCTGGGCAGGAGGAAGGCTCTGGCAGCGCTGGACAGGCAGGAGCACCTGTAGGCAGAAAACGGAGAGACAGCCTGGTGCGGGGGGCTGCCACCGGAGGGCTGGTGCGTGGAGGTGGCACCAGATAGACCAGACTGTGAAGGCGCACTGGAGGTCTGGAGAGCAGGCACCATCCGCCCTGGCTGGATCCTCACCCTAGCCCGGCAGATGCGGGGAGCTGGGATGTAGCGCACCGGGCTAAGCACGCGTCCTGGGGACACCGTGCGCTCCACCGCATAACACGGTGTCTGACCAGTACAATTCCCGCCACGGTAAGCACGGCCTGGAGTGCTGTAGCGCTTAGCTGGCACAGGACATGCAGGGCTAAGGAGGCGCACAGGAGGCCTGGTGCGTGGGGCTGGCACAGTCTTCACCAGACGGCTTGCACGCACCTCAGGACGAGTATGGAGAGCTGACCCAGGTGACATCAAATCCTCGACACACTCCGTCTGACAGATGTCGTGCCTCATGCACCAACACAGCACCTCCCTCATAACTCTCTCCTCCAATCTCCCCATTAACTCCTTCACTGTCTCTGCTTCGCTCACCCCCCATGTCCCTCTCCAGGTATCGCTGCCTTTCCTGCTGCTGCTGCCTGTTACCACGCTGCTTGGTCCTTGGTTGGTGGGTGTTTCTGTAACGGCATTCCTCCTCCTCTTCCGAGGAGGAGAAGCGAGAAGGATCGGAGGACCAATGCACAGCGTGGTAAGTGTCCATAATGTTTATTATAAGATATAAACTGAACACTATGAAAATACAAAACAATAAACGTGAACATGAACGAAACCGAAACAGTACCGTGTGGCGACAAACACTGACACGGAAACAAACACCCACAACTCAAAAGTCAAACCCGGGCTACCTAAGTATGATTCTCAATCAGAGACAACTAACGACACCTGCCTCTGATTGAGAACCATACTAGGCTGAACTCAAAACCCCAACATAGAAAAACACACATAGACTGCCCACCCCACCTCAAACCCTGACCATATTAAATAAAGACAAAACAAAGGAAATAAAGGTCAGAACGTGACATGATTCATCACCATTCATTACCAGATTCAGCTGACATCTAGACCTTAAGGAATGATTTGTACCAAATACAATGCTCTTAGTTTTAGAGATGTTCAGGACCAGTTTATTACTGGCTACCCATTCCAAAACAGACTGCAACTCTTTGTTAAGGTTTTCAGTGACTTCATTAGCTGTGATTGCTGATGCGTATATTGTTGAATCATCAGCATGCATAGACATACATGCGTTGTTTAATGCCAGTGGCAGGTCATGGGTAAAAATAGAAAAGAGTAGAGGGCATAAAGAGCCCTGCGGTAAACCATACTTTACATGTTTGACATTAGAGAAGCTTCCATTAAAGAAAACCCTTTGAGTCATATTAGATAGATAGCTCTGAATCCACGATATGGCAGAGGTTGAAAAGCCATAACACATACGTTTAAAAAAAAAACAGGTTATGTTCAATAACATCAAAGGCTGCACCGAAATCTAGCAGTACAGCTCCCACAATCTTCTTATCAAGGCGAAACCCAAATGCAGAAACAGGAGGCAGATGGTTGAGCTCTGATATGTGTTATAAAAAAAGGGGTCGGCAAAAGGAAGGTCGAGTACAGGCGAGAGTTCATGAACCAGGTCAGAGTCCAAACAGTACCAGTTGATAAGCAGGCTTGAGGTCAGGACAGGCAGGGGTTCAATAACCATGTAAGAGTCCGAACGGTACAAGATGATAGGCAGGCTCTAGGGCAGGCAGAGTGGTCAGGCAGGCAGGCTCAGATGTATTTATTTATTTAACCTTTATTTAACTAGGCAAGTCAGTTAAGAACACATTTTTATTTTCAATGATCGCCTAGGAACAGTGGGTTAACTGCCTTGTTCAGGGGTAGAACTGGCACAGAGAGACAGGAAACACAGGGATAAATACACCATGGATAAGAAGCGACACCGGTAGGGGGTGGAGACAAGCACAAGGACAGGTGAAACAGATCAGGGCGTGATCACGGCCCTTCTCTATAAGCATGCTGAAAGTCTGTTGTCAATTTGTTTATAGAGAAATAGTATTGTATTGGGTCAAACACAATTTTTTTCCAACAGTTTGCTAAGTGCTGGCAGCAAACTTATAGGTCTGCTGTTAGAACCACTAAAGGCCACTTAACCACTCTTGGGTAGTGGAATTACTTTGGCTTTCCTCCAGGACAGAGAACAAAGACTTTCCTCTAGGCTCAGATTAAAAATATGGCAGATAGGAGTGGCTATAGAGTCAGCTACCATCTTCATTAGCTTTCCATCTAAATTGTCAATGCCAGAAGGTTTGTCATTATTGATCAATAACAAACTCTCCCACACTAACTTTACAAAATTCAAACGTTCAATGCTTTTCTTCCATTATGTTTTTTTATGCATGACTACAATTTCTCACTGTTTGCATTTCCTACCTAGGTTTACCAATTAAATAATCATTAAAATAATTGGCAAAATCAAATGGTTTCATGATGAATAAGCCATTTGAGTTGATGAAAGATGGAGTTGAATTTGTGTTTCTGCCCATAATTTCATATAAAGTACTCCAAAGTGTTTCCCATCATTCTTTATTGATCTTGGTTTCATAATACAGTTTCTTATTTTTGTTGAGTCACATTAGCCAGTCAGTTGTGCAGCCAGACTTATTAGCCACTCCTTTTGCCCCATCTCTTTCAGCCATACAGTTTTTCAATTCATCCTCAATCCGTGGAGCCTTAACAGTTCTAAATTTCTTAACAGGTGCATGTTTATCAATAATTGGAAGAAGCAATTTCATAAATTCATCAAGTGCAGCGTCTGGATGCTCCTCATTAATCACATCAGACCAACAAATATTTTTAACATCATTCACATAAGAGTCACAGCAAAATATTATCTCTTAATCACTTATACACTATTTTAGGCCCAGCTGTTGGTACTTGGTCTTTCCTGGATATAGCCACAATAATGTGATCACTGCATCTACAGTATTAGTAAAAATGTGATCGATACATGTGGATGATCTTGTTCCTGTAGTGTTTGTAAACACCCTGGTAGTTGAGTTAATAACCTGAACCAGATTACAGGCACTGGTTACAGTAAGAAGCTCCTGTTGAGCGGACAGCTTGATGAAAATCAGTCAATATTCAAGTCCCCAAGAAAATAGACCTCTCTGCTTACATCACATACACAATCAAGCATGTCACACATATTAGTTAGATACAGGCTTTTAGCACTTGGTGGTCTATAGCAACACCCCGAAAGAAAAGGCTTTAGATGTGCCAAGGGAACCTGCAACCACAACACTTCAATAACACTTGATATAAGATCTACTCTAAGCATTACAGGGATATGGCTCTGAATATATACAGCAACACCTCCCCCATAAGCATTTCTGTCACTTCTATAGATGTTGTATCCTTGTATTGCTACTGCTGTATCATCAAATGAATTATCTAAGTGAAACCGGTTTCCCTCAAGAATGTCCCTGTATTTAGCACCATCCATCATTCCTTCAATTCTGAACAGTTTCCCAGTCCCTGCCGATGAAAAACATCCCCACAGCATGAGGCTGCCACCACCATGGGGGTGGTGTTCTTGGAGTGATGAGAGGTGTTGGGTTTGTGCCAGACATAGCGTTTTCCTTGAAGGTCAAAAAGTTGAATTTTAGTCTTTCTTCCATATGTTTGGGGAGTCTCCCAAATGCCTTTTGGCGAACACCAACCTTATAAACACCATGGGACCACGCAGCTGTCATACCGCTCAGGAAGGAGACGCTTTCTGTCTCCTAGAGATTTGGTGGTACTTTGGTGCGAAAAGTGCAACTCAATCCCAGAATAACAGCAAAAGACCTTGTGAAGATGCTCGAGGAAACAGGTACAAAAGTATCTATATCCACAGTAAAACAAGTCCTATATCGACATAACCTGAATGGCCGCTCAACAAGGAAGAAGCCACTGGTCCAAAACCGCCATAAAACAGTCAGACTACGGTTTGCAACTGCACATGGGGACAAAGATCGTACTTTTTGGAGAAATGTCCTCTGGTCTGATGAAACAAAAATAGAACTGTTTGGCCATAATGACCATCGTTATGTTTGGAGGAAAAAGGGGGATTCTTGCAAGCCAAAGAACACCATCCCAACCGTGAAGCATAGGGGTGGCAGCATCATGTTGTGGGGGTGCTTTGCTGCAGGAGGGACTGGTGCACTTCACAAAATAGATGGCATCATGAGGCAGGACAATTATGTGGATATATTGAAGCAACATCTTAAGACATTAGTCAAGAAGTTAAAGCTTGGTCGCAAATGGGTCTTCCAAATGGACAATGACTCCAAGCATACTTCCAAAGTTGTGGCAAATGGCTTAAGGACAACAAAGTCAAGGTATTGGAGTGGCCATCACAAAGCCCTGACCTTAATCCCATAGAAAATGTGTGGGCAGAACTGAAAAAGCGTGTGCAAGCAAAGAGGCCTACAAACCTGACTCAGTTATTGCACCAACATTGTCAGGAGGAATGGGCCAAAATTCATCCAACTTGTGGAAGGCTCCCCAAAACGTTTGACCCAAGTCAAACAATTATAAAGGCATTGCTACCAAATACTAATAAAGTGCATGTAAACTTCTGACCCACTGGGAATGTGAGGAAATAAATAAAACCTGAAATGAAATCACTACTATTATTCTGACATTTCACATTCTTAAAATTAAGTTGTGATCCTAACTGACCTATGAAAGGGAATTTTTACTTGGATTTAATGTCAGGAATTGTGAAAAACTGAGGATAAATGTATTTGGCTAAGGTGTATGTAAACTTCTGACTTCAACTGTAGTTCATGATGTGTAGACTAACGAGCGCAATGATGTTCCAAATTGGGGATTTTGTGCATTTGTATTGGGTAAGCATTAGAATAAGCCGCCTCAATGTTTGCAGCCCTAGGTGCTAATATCTCTCTAGGAGCTGCTACATTAGCACTACACAATCTGGTGGGGGATAACCTTCAATTTGGATAATAACACAAAACAAATCTTAAGACGAGAGACATATATTACCAAAACAAGTAACACCCAAACATGATTGAGAGTAAGACAGGGGAACCGATTTCAAAACAAAAACATGACTCTTATACAGACACAGACGATTTAATGTTTTCACCACAGGGAATGGTAATGGGCGAAACCGATCTATTAAAATCAATAAATGACAAACTGGGTGTACTTGAATTAGTGAGTAAGGATATAAAAGACTTGAAGGCAATCCTCAAGATGAGTGATGAAAAAGCTGCGACATTGGAGAAGGAAACAAAAAAGCTAAAATGGACAGTCAATAAGATTGAAACCGAAGTGTCTCCATTCAAGGAGAACACCGTTCTGAGAGAAGCTTTACTTGACATACAGACTAGATCCATAAGAGAGAAGGAGAAGTTCCTGAATCTGTAGTTAGAGAGTTCCTCCTTACAGTGCTTCAGATTCTACGCGAAGCTATCTTCAAAATCCAACTCGAATGTGTACACCGCTTCAGACAGAGATGGCAAAGGTTTGAACGCCCAATCATTGCCACATTTGCTTCCTTTAAAGATAAAAAATGGTTAAAAGCCTGGGAAAAAGACTTGCTGGGAACAAAATTGGCATGAATGACCAGTTCCTGATGGAAATTGCAGAACGGCGTAAAGTTCTGTATCCAATTTTCAAGGAAAATAGATTAAAAGGGAAATGAGTAGCTCTCGTCATCGATAAACTATACATTGATAACCAGTTGTTCAGAAACATAAAGACTACTCCATAGTTATTAAAAAAATTACTAAGTTCTTATAGACGAGGAAAATAATAAAACACAATTCTAGCCCAGTTATGGATTGTAACAATACAATATAAAATATAGCTTTTCTATATATCTTCAAATATAATTAATTGGAACACACAAGCACTAATTCAACATGGTGAAGATAAAAACTAAATAAACAGAAGGCACAGTATGTGTGGATGGTGTGGTGTGTATTTATTAAGAAATAAAATGTTGTTAGGTTTGGGAAAGTGTGGCGTTGAGTGAGAAAGGAAATGGTTGCATATCCCAGAACCAATGTATTGCTGTCAGCAGGGGTGTGAGAGAGCTTTCAATGTTGTTCAGATGATGGATATATTTTTTTATAATGATTTATATGTTGTATTTAATTTATTTATTATCCCATCATGGTGGAACTGTTTTAAAATAAGTTATATGTTTAATTGATTTATTGTCCTCTCATGGGGAACTAAATTGTTTAAATAAATTATATATGTAATGTATTTATTTATGATCCTATATTGATGGAATGGTCCACAACCCTATACCCTAGACACCCACCTGAATGACCCAGACACTGATACAGATACTAAGGAGAAGAAGTCCCTAACTTTCATGGGCCTGCTGTATGCAGTCTGTATGCAGTATGCAGCCAAAATGCAGTCAGAGACCTAGAGCAGCACTGCCCCCTCAAGATTTTGAGCCTGCTTGGCAGGGTTGGTCCTGCAAAGCCAAAGCCCCATTAAGGGAGAGCATACTATACAAGGAAATTGTGAGGGCGATGGAAAAGCATTTGGCGGTTGATCTACTTCTGTTATGTAAATTGCACTGTGTGCTCTTTTCGAAGGATGGATCCCAGTCTTTTCAGGGCTATGGGATACGGGGGATCGGGGGTGGTCTGCCGGGCATTGGGATGACAACCCAATTCGGGATGAGGAGGGCTTTTAGAGGGTGGAATAAGTGGGAACCAATTGTAGGTTTATTAGTAGCAATGCAAATAGCATGGTATAGTGATATAGACACTCAATCATCATGTTACTTTTTACTGGTACATTTACAAACATATATTTTGATAAAGAGAATTGAAAGTTGTGTCTCATTATGGTAAGTTGTGAAATAAGGACATTACAATTGTAATAGCCTAGCAGATAATAAGAAAAGACAATCAGTATTCACCTGGCTAAGAGAGAAGGAATATAATATATATTGTCTACTGGAAACTAATTCAAAATGTTTTGATGAAGTTTTGTGGAAAAGGGACTGGGGGGGATGATGGGTGATGGTTTTAATTAACAGTCATTTTGATCCAAATATGCAAATTGTCCAAACAGATCATCAAGGTAGATGGATTATTTTAAATATGTTATTGGAGAATAAACCAATATGGCTTATTAACCTATACAGTCCAAATAATGATGATCCAAGCTTCTTTGTAAATATATAGACAAATTTATCAACTCTACAAGCACCACTAGACTCTATTATTATGGCGGAAGATTTTAATACGGTCTTAAATACCTCTATGGCCCGGAAAGGAAATCACACTACAAACTATCACCCTCAGGCACACATGACTGTCATGGATATATTGGAATTAGTGGATATATGGAGACTTAAATACCCTGACCTAGTGCGATATACATGGCGAAGGCTTAATCAAGCTAGTCGTCTTGACTACTTTCTTATGCCATTCTCTCTGGCACCAAAAGTTTAAAAAGTGTTGAATGCGTTCGGATCATCACATGATTGGCATATATATTACTCTTACAGAATGTCCACGTGAGCGAGGATATTGGAAATTTAATCAAAGCCTACTAGACGATAAATTGTTTAGAACTAGGACAGAAGAATTTATAACGGACTTTTTCAGACATAACATAGGTACAGCAGATCCCCTTATTGTATGGGACACCTTTAAATGTTCCTTTAGAGGCCATGTAATTCAGTACTCATCTATAAAACAAGCAATTTAAATCAAAAGAGTCCATATTAACAAATGAACTAACAGTACAGTTAGACAGCAATAAAAGCTGTACCATAGAGGCACAGAATAAGTTAGAGGAAAAATAAATGGAAGAACTTATTAAAGAAAGATCCAGTGTATTATATTATGAAAATAAAGCGAACTGGATGGAATATAGAAAAATGCACCAAATTATTTTTCAATCTTCAATATAGAAATGCTACCAAAAAATATATATTGAAATTTGTTACAAATGATGGAGTTACGCATGATTCACCAAATGATATTTTGAAAGAGGAAGTAAAGTACATTTAGAATATGTTTTCGTTTCAGTCTCCTCCATCTCTCCACTAACTGAAACTGATTGTATGGATCTTTTGGATAGCAATACTGGGTGATTTGAAAAGCCATAGACAATCAATCAATAATGTAATAATTATTTTTGCAAAAATGTTTATTTTTCATTTACAATCTGTAGAAGCTATTAGAATAGAAAGGTTCAGTACTTTTGTGAAGCATCACAGCACAGTTAAAAAAATATATGGCAAATAGAAATCCAAAATGGATGATGTTGAGAGATAGATGGGAGGGGTTGAATGGAGCTGAAGGGTGAGACTAGTAAGAAGATACCCAATGTAACATTTTACAAATAAGGGGTCTGTAAAATGTATATAGGTTCAGACTTTTGTGAAATACCACAGTTACAAATAGAAATGTAAAATGTGTATAATATGTATAAACTGAAAGTAGAAGCCTTAAGTGTTTATTAGTTTACTCCAATTGGGGGAAGGGTGGTAGGGTTTGCAGGAAATAATAAAGGTATATTCTTAAAAAAGTATGTATATCTATATCGGTATGTGTATGTATATATGTATGCATACGTGTATGTATATGGATATATATATTTAGCCAAAAAATGGTGTGGTGGATTGGAAGTTATGCAGACAATTACATTGATGGAAGCAACAATCTTTCCGCAATACTAAGCTGATCCACCCCTTAATTATTTTTTATTTTTTAAATCACATCAAACATTTACCATCAAAACAGTATGATGCTTTTAAAAAACTTACCTCACTGTGAAGATCAATTTGAAGACAGTTCAACAGCAGTGTATAACATGGTCGTTGTGGATATTGTTTCAAAGTCTAACACAACAAAATATATCCTTTCTATTTTATTCAGCTAAGTTCATTGTATTATTCTTACTATAAAATCATATAATATAAAATAATGGCACAGGACTTATAAGCATATCTTGTCAGATAAATGAACAAGCTTACAGACTATGGCATGGAGCATAGTTAGATAACATACAGTAGGCCAAATACATTTTCGTCATTTCATTTCATGTTTCTTTAGACCTGACTAAAATAATTGAAGGATTCATTATGATAGTGTATGTTATATTAATTTATTATACTTTTATAAATGTATGTGTTCCAAAGGCATGCATCAGCAGCTTGTATGCAGCTGTATGTATGCGCGGAGGCCTGGAGACGCTATACATGTTTATGTTAATTAACAGTTAAAAGTACCGTGAGACTGGCACTATTTTGCATAACAATAACTGGCTGGCAAAATTTCATGACCGCCACAGCCCTAGAGTGGACTTGGGCTACCAATTTTGGCTTGCCCCGAAAAAAATATTTCTGTGCCCGAACTGCCCAAAAAAACATCACAAATGTAGTCAGAAAATATGCACAAACTCTTCCAATCGCTATCGGGAAACCGGGCCCTGGCTGATTAAGGGTGACTCAGCTGGTCCCAATTGAGCCAAGGGTGTGATTGGCCAGTCAAGTAGCCACCACCACTATAAAAACTGTTGCATTTTGCTGACTGAGCAGAGGTTTGGGAGCTGTAAATATATTGTTTATTTGACCAGTGAGGCAGGGCCTTGTGAGAGGTGACTGCCATCAGACCAGAGCTAGGAGGGGTGTCACGGTACACAGGCTCAGTGATGCAAGATTAAGGTCCTACATTTTTTTGTCATTATTAAATATCAAATCCAGACTTTCCACGTAATGTTTCACAAAGACCCAGGTAATGAGTAAAAATGTAGGACCTTAATCCTGCATCACTGAGCCTGTATCTCATTGTATCTCATTGTTTATTGGACCCCTAACTGTGTCCTCCTCTCTTGCAGGCAGACAGGATGCGGGACAGGCTGTGTCACATGCAAGACTATCAGCAAGGAGCAGGATGACTTTGAACCTGAGACAGAGCTATATGGACCAGAATATGACGTGAACAAGGTGGAGATCTCCCAGGAGGCTGTGGTTTTCCAGGCCTCTTTCTCTTCCTCCCCCACCATGGACAGTATCCTGGAGGAGGCCCACTCCATGCGCCAGGAGATCTCCCTACTCCACCTGGAGGTGGAGCATCTGGTCGAGCACAATGAGCGCATCGGCACCACAGTCCGCAGCCTGACCATCATCAAGCATGACTCCAACTCCATCGCCAGGGGATTCCACCAGCATGGCGAAGCCCTGTACATCAGACTCCAGGCCCTGGGGGCGCAGAGCTGTGAGCTGGAGGAGAAACACGGAACCAAGGCCACCGTGGCCCACATCGCCCACAGCCAGCATGCCAACCTCACCCGGGCCTTCCATGCCACCATAGCAGGATACAACCAGGTAGAGGAGGCCCAAAGAGAAATGTGCCGCTCACGCCTCCAGAGACAGGCCTCCATCATAGAAAATGGGGGTGAGGGCTGGGGGGAGCTGTCCCAGAGCCTGCAGACCGAGGGGCATTCATCCCGCTGGGCACTGTGTGGGATAAAAGGAAGGCATAAGGAGTTGGTAGAGTTAGAGGCCAGGCTAAGGGAGGTGCATGATCTGTTTCAGCAGATGGCCATGTTGGTAGAGGAGCAGGGGACCATGCTAAACAACATTGAGGCCAATGTGTGCGGCACCGACGAGTACATCGGCAGGGTCAACGTGGAGATGAAGAGGGCGTTACAGTACAAGAGGAAGAACCCCTTTCAGCAGTGCTGCCCCTGTCTACCCTGCTGGAGACCTACTTTGTAGTAAAAGTCTTATCAAATCAATTGAGTTTTATTTATTTAGTTAGAGCTTTTTACAAAGCAATTTGTTGCTGAACAGAAAACGCAGAGCTAAACCCATCTAAGACCAGAAGTGTCAATAGCACAGAACGGAAATGCAACTGCTTTGAATGTCAGGTTCTGTGCAGTTGACCCATTGGACTAATTCCATTTGGACAAGTCATATCCAATAGGAATAATGTCTAAGTGCAATTTTTAATAAATAATGTAATACATGTAATGCAATGGTAAGTGTTGACTTGTCTAGATTTCTCAAATGAAATGTGTATGTATGTGTGTATGTGTGTGTGCCTGCGTGCGTGTGTGTGTGAGCCTGTGGGTAGATGAGTGGGTCACTTCTATTTCCCCTATGCTGAAGTGCAAGACGTAACTGAATTGTGACTCAGGAAGGAGTTCTCCTCTGTCACAAGGAAAAGTGAAACAAGTACCCAGACCTGAATCACCTGGCTCATCCAGATTTTTCCTCATGTGACATGAGTTGACTCACTTTTTCCTAGACTAAGCAACATCATACAACCTATATTTAGATGAATGCACGATATAACATTTGAATTTGACAAAATGGCAGTTGAGTAATTTAAAACAACACCTCATAGCCCTAGCCTTTGATCTGGTGATGGAACCATTTAGGTCAGGGATGTGAAACGTTGATGGGGTGGCGTCACAAATAATCTAATCATGAGGGGCCGCAGTTGCCAACCCCGCACCGCCCCCAAATAATTACATGCAATTCTACTCACTTTGTCATGGGGCAGATAGGAAAGTGAGCTGTTTGCAGTTTTTAATATGATATCTGAGTGAGAATGACAAACAAAATCAATGGGGGGCTCCCGAGCAGTAACTCGACAAGCCACCCCGCACCCCAAAAAAGCCATATTACAACCAACACTGGATGTGTTGTGATAATTGTGTCGTTTGCTGTTAATTCATCTGCCTTGCGACCGTGATATATAGGCCTAAAGGCAGAGACAATACAAAACTGGAAAGCAGGACGCATATTGCACGTAACACAGTTACAAGTCTTATAGCATGGTTAAGTTAATGTTTGACATTTTCGTCCACCACTAAACAACTATTGATTTAGAACCACAGAGAGTTACCGCAAGACGCAAAGAAAACAGGAACTGCCTCCACTATTCTAGCATAATTTCAACATCATCAAATCACCTCTGCTTCATCTAATACAGTGATAACTAAAAGATACCAAAAACGATTTAGTCCAATCGACATCAGCTAAATATGATGTGGCTGTCCATGGTTCTGATTTCTGTTTGTGTGCATGCGTTCTTGCAAGTCGAAAACATGTTTACTCACCCTACTTGTAGAGAAACACCAATGCCATCCTCCTCTCTTTCATGTTTACGAAACGGTCTGTCACTCTGTCATACAGTACACACTTTTAATTGTTGTTGTCCTAGGCTACCTGGCTAAAAGGCTTAGTCGCTAGCCTATCTTCCATTTATGGGCAGTGGCGGTTTTAGCATGTACATCTTGGTGGCGCAAATAAAAATGTGGGATGCATGCCAGCAAAGCCACTACACTACACAACACAAACAAATACATAAATTGCACTATAACAGTGACAAACGGTGTTCACAAACTATTAGGAACTTCATAAAGCTGTCCCAGCTGCAGTCCTATCATCTTACCACTGCTACACCTGGCTTTCAGCGGAGCCTTGTCTGGCAGGGAAACAGTTCATTGAACCTCATTTGCTACCTTTTAAAAAAACATAGCTGATATGGCTGACTTGCTTAAACAAATGTGGTTTCTGCTGACAATTGAGATGTACAAACTATGGCATAAGGGGACGACAAGCGGATAAGAGGCAATCCATAATTTCAATTAAGATATAAATGAGCGATCTAGGACGGATGTAGCCAATATAACTATTTGTTCAGCACTTTTGAAATGTACAGCGACAGAATTTAGAACATGGGCTGTTGTTACAGTGTACTCCCTGTACAACAAGTCAGAACCGTAGGATAAATAAAGAGGGCATATAAACAGACAATGAAAATCTTATAATATTCAATGATTACAGGCAAACAAGCACATCCCGGCCACAAACGATGTGTTTACAATACCGCGTTGGTGAAAATAGACCAAATTACTAGGGTGAGGCACATGGGCTGCTAACAGCTTACGACAAAACATACACTTGTTATTACTTTCTTAGCTACAGTATACATTCTCTCTGACATCCTACATCATTTATGAAGCAGCATAAGACATTTATGGACTCATATTGTTGTGATAAGCTTGGACAGGAAAGTGGCGCGGCGGTCCTTCGTGGGCAAATTTTGTCATCAAATAGAAAGATACCGGATTTACAATTCTTAAATGATCGTTCAAAACTTATTTTCCCAGTCGTAGCTCATTTTTCCGAGTTCCCAGAGTTCTTGAACTCACAGTTAGCCACTGATTCCTTCCAAACCAGTCATTGATTAATTTCCAACTTATGTAATGTTTATGTCCAATGGCCGATGAGCACCAATACGTTTTATTTCTCTTCATATGACAAGGATTAAAAAGGATTTGCCAGTATACTTGATTCACGATGATGACTGCTAGCTAAGATTGTGAAAATAAGATGTTGAGATGATCAGTCCAATCAAAGCTACTGTACATATAACATGATTTGTGGCCAATGGCCTTGAGCCTTCTTGGAAGGCCACTTGTAATATAACACTATGGTGGGCCCAAAAGGCTGAAATTTTGGATGTCTACCCTTACAAAATGACTGAAGCTTGGCGATGGCGCAAGGTCCCAATGAGTGGCAGAATACTGAGCCATCACAGTGCAATGCTCCTATTTTCTGCTGGCCCGCCCTACCACCACAGAAAGCACTGAGCAAGGCTGAAACACCTGCATTTTAGAGCTGCCTTACTCAAGAAAACAAAAGAGAGACCATGTTTGTATGTGGCTTTATTAACTCATATATATATATATATATATATATATATATATATATACAGTGGGGCAAAAAGTATTTAGTTAGCCACCAATTGTGCAAGTTCTCCCACTTAAAAAGATGAGAGATGCCTGTAATTTTCATCATAGGTACACTTCAACTATGACAGACGAAATGAGAGAAAAAATACAGAAAATCACATTGTAGGATTTTTAAGGAATTTAATTGCAAATTATGGTGGAAAATAAGTATTTGGTCAATAACAAAAGTTTATCTCAATACTTTGTTATATACCCTTTGTTGGCAATGACAGAGGTCAAACATTTTCTGTAAGTCTTCACAAGGTTTTCACACACTGTTGCTGGTATTTTGGCCCATTCCTCCATGCAGATCTCCTCTAGAGCAGTGATGTTTTGGGGCTGTTGCTGGGCAACACAGACTTTCAACTCCCTCCAAAGATTTTCTATGGGGTTGAGATCTGGAGACTGGACCTCCAGGACCTTGAATGCTTCTTACGAAGCCACTCCTTCGTTGCCCGGGCGGTGTGTTTGGGATCATTGTCATGCTGAAAGACCCAGCCACGTTTCATCTTCAATGCCCTTGCTGATGGAAGGAGGTTTTCACTTAAAATCTCACGATACATGGCCCCATTCATTCTTTCCTTTACACGGATCAGTCGTCCTCGTCCCCCTGCAGAAAAACAGCCCCAAAGCATGATGTTTCCAACCCCATGCTTCACAGTTCTATTTTGGTTTCATCTGACCATATGACATTCTCCCGGATCATCCAAATGCTCTCTAGCAAACTTCAGACGGGCCTGGACATGTACTGGCTTAAGCAGGGGGACACGTCTGGCACTGCAGGATTTGAGTCCCTGGCGGCGTAGTGTGTTACTGATGGTAGGCTTTGTTACTTTGGTCCCAGCTCTCTGCAGGTCATTCACTAGGTCCCCCCGTGTGGTTCTGGGATTTTTGCTCACTGTTCTTGTGATCATTTTGACCCCATGGGGTGAGATCTTGCGTGGAGCCCCAGATCGAGGGAGATTATCAGTGGCCTTTTATGTCTTCCATTTCCGAATAATTGCTCCCATAGTTGATTTCTTCAAACCAAGCTGCTTACCTATTGCAGATTCAGTCTTCCCAGCCTGGTGCACGTCTACAATTTTGTTTCTGGTGTCCTTTGACAGCTCTTTGGTCTTGGCCATAGTGGAGTTTGGAGTGTGACTGTTTGAGGTTGTGGACAGGTGTCTTTTATACTGATAACAAGTTCAAACAGGTACCATTAATACAGGTAACGAGTGGAGGACAGAGGAGCCTCTTACAGGTCTGTGAGAGCCAGAAATCTTGCTTGTTTGTAGATGACCAAATACTTTTTTTTCTAATTTTGTCTGTCATAGTTGAAGTGTACCTATGATGAAAATTACAGGCCTCTCTCATCTTTTTAAGTGGGAGAACTTGCACAATTGGTGGCTGACTAAATACTTTTTGCCCCACTGTATATATATATATATATATATATATATATATATATATATATATATATATATACACTGTTTGCAAACTGATATGTGACACGTATTCATGTCGAAATAACATGCAAGCCACCCCCCCCAAAAAAGATGAGTATATATTTTTTTATTTGTATTTTTTTTTTGCTAAAATGTGGGTGTCCAAACAGGTGGGTCACTGCCCCACCTGCCCTGAAAGATGGGTTGCCACTGTTTATGGCCAACGTTAGCTAGTTAACATTAGCCTTCTACATCTAGCTACTGAACATATTGAACTTTCATCCTCTCAGGCCAGATGCCCTACACGTAGAGAGACAGAGGGGCGCTGTTTCGCTCGCTCAGATGCTTTCTCCTGTGAGACACATTCAGCCTCTTGCAAATTAAATAAAAAATTATGGAACACAGAGAGACAAAAGATACATTAATTAATGTTGTATTTTTATTTTTTTTTTGTACATTTTTGGGAGAAGCCTGGCTTCCCTTGACGCCAATGAATACATGCCACTGCTGGCCGCTAGACTAATTTACCAATAAACATTATTTTAGCTGACTTAGGCTTACTAAGTGACAATCAGTGACTGACATAACAAATAAACCTGCTGAGGCACAACCAAATCAACACTAAATATGTTGATCAATGTAGGTCAATTTCGATCAAATTTGAAATGCTCGTATTTTCTTCCACTCCGATTCATTTCAGAGCGCAGAATAACAGATGAATTTACAAATGCTCAACACCCGTTGAATATGGCCAGTGTCAGTAAACGTCGGCAAAAAAAAGAGTAATTAAATTAAGCAGCACCGTTACAGTCAACAACTCTCTGGATTACATGAAAACAGCTCTGCTAGGGCGAGTGAAATGGTCAGTGTGAGGTGTTTGGAAGTAGCTGGCAAGTTAGTCAGTTAGCTTTTGTGCTTAAAGAAAACATTGATCGATGTAGGTCAATTTCAATCAAATTCTAAATGCCCATATTTCCTTCCACCCCAAAAAAGTAAACTACACAATTTGAATCTGAGTTGTTTTTCTAACAAATCTAACATAACAAAGTTACTTTTTGTGAAGACACACAATTCCACCATCCTCATCTCTGCTGCACTTTTTAAGCAGAAGGAGGCAGTAAAGCTCCGTGTCAGTTCCATAAAAGTAGTTCCAACTTCCAAGACATTCTAACGCCTGCTTGTTCAGAATGTTTGCAAAAATAATATGAATGCATATTAATATCTTACGTTAGTGGATGACAGAATGAAGTGCGGTATGCACAAGATGGCTAGCTAGCCAATAAGCTGGCTAGCTAGCTAGGCTGTATTTGTAAGCTTGCTAGTATGCTAGCCATTTATGAGTTAAGATTCAAGGTTTTTCTGGGAAAGAAAAACATAATTACGCTGCACAAATAATTATGTTTAGACTATATTCAAAGGCTACTAGCTAGCTAACATTACTAGCTAACTTGGCTAACGATAACAGATGAGACAGTTAATTAGGGTCACATAGTAATAGTTACATGCACACAATTATGTAATTATTCGCTGATAGTCAGAATAATATAATAGTTAGATTAAAAAGTTTACATGTTTTGCCTATTCCTATTTACATGGACACATCTGACATCAGGCTACCTGATCTGATGGGATTCTTGATAAATGCAGGATGAGCGGGTTCTTCGTCCAGCACCAGAGCCGCCATCGATGCTGGCGGATCCGCGAGCTGAGCAGGTTCTTCGCCCCGCACCAGAGCCGCCCTCGATGCTGGCGAATCCGCTGGATGAGCGGGTTCTTCATCCCGCACCAGATGCTAGATGCCCACCCGGACCCTCCCCTATAGAGTCAGGTTTTGCGGTCGGAGTCCGCACCTTTGGGAGGGGTACTGTCACGCACTGACCACAGAGAGCCTTTTTATTCTCTATTTTGGTTAGGTCGGGGTTTGACTAGGGTGGGTAATCTAGGTTGTTTATTTCTATGTTAGCCTGGTATGGATCCCAATCAGAGGCAGCTGTTTATTGTTGTCTCGGATTGGGGATCATATTTAGGCAGCCATTTCCATATTGTGTTTTGTGGGATCTTGGTTTTGTGTAGTTGCCTGTGAGCACTCCATTGTCTTCACATTTTGTTCATTCTTTATTGTTTTGTGCATTTTCAGTTAATAAACATGTGGAAACCATATCACGCTGGACCTTGGTCCGATAATTCTTACGACGAACGTGACAGTTGATGCTGTTAGAACTCTGTATAATGGTGGCAATAGCTGTATCAAAATCTGTCATTGAACATCCTCAAGGTAACATTTGCAAAGGAACACGACAAGGTTGTCCAATCAAACTTTTTATTTATTTTTGTTAGTATCTCAAATCTTATGCTCATTAATTTATCAAAGTCAATTTGAAGGCATTACATTCCAGGCCAGAGAGATCAAGATATCCCAACTGGTGGATGACAATTCACTTTTTTTGAAAAATGTGTTACAAGCTCGATTAGCATTGGATATAGTGAAGCAGTTCTCCAAAATCTCAGGTTTGGTACTACATCTTTCCAAATGTGAGATGTTTGTTCTGATAGGAGCTGTCAATCCAGCAAATTGTAACACCTCAAAAAAATATACTGTAACCTAGCTCGGTGTAAAGATCACCAAACATCTTAAGGCTGTGAATAATCTTAATTTGAACCCTGTAACGGAATCTGTCAAAAAAAATGATCCTCATGGTTAGTTAGGGATTTAAGTCTTCATGGAATAGTGATTTAATCCAAAGCTGAGGGGCTATCTTGTGCATCCTCTTTTTTTCATCTTTGACATTCCCATATCCACTTGCTGTACCTTAGATAGATTATTGTACAACTTCATATGGATAAACAAACCACATAAGATCACATTAGATTTTTATCTTATCACCAACAGGGTTTGTGATGCCGGTCTAAATGTCTTAGACTTCACTCTCTTTAATCAGATATCAAAAGTCAACTGCGTTCAAAGGTACTTTAAAAATCCTCATAGTTTCTGAAATTTTGTACCTCATTTTGTTTTTCAGAAACTCGGAGGGCTTAATTTTTTACTACAATGTCCATATATTGTGGGAAAACTTCCTGTGAAATAGGCAGCTTTTCACAAGCAGGCTTTAATGTGCTGGGCTTTGCTATATAAACAACGTTTCACCTCATAAATGTTCATATGGAATAATGGGTCGATTTTAGATAGAAAAAATATGTTATTTTACCTTAACTTGTTTTCGAAAAACATTATCCTTGTCAGCCAATTAGTTAGTATTGGTGGGAATCTATTGACGCGGAGAGAATTCATGGAAAGAAACAACTTTGAGGTTTCAAGTAATCAGTGTGACACCGTTATAAAAGCTATACCTAGTGGGATAAAACCTTTACTTCAGAATAATGCATATTTTGGAATATCTCCTATTGTAAGCGATATCCAGGTGAATGGCATACATTGCTTTACTAGATAAGAAATTCAACAATCATTATTTAAGGGATATTTTCTACCGGAAGTCTATTCCCTCTGCGATATTTTGTTGGGCTTCATCTGGCGCCGTGCCTGGCTCACTCCACACAAAGTTATGGTGACCAATAAAGTAAAGGAGATTTCCTTTAAGATTATCCTTAGATTCTATCTGTGAAATAGCTTGATTTCGAAATATGGTACCAGTAAATGCAGTTTTTGTGAACTAGAAACGGAATCTATTGGGGTGTCAGATAGCCTGGTGGTTAGAGCATTGGGCCACTAACTGAAAATTTGCTGGATTGAAACCCTGAGCTGACAATGTAAAAATCTGTCATTTCGCCCCTGAACCCTGTCATTTTAAAATAAGAATTTGTTCTTAACTGACTTGCCTAGTTAAATAAAAGTTAAAGAAATAAGAAATAAAAACACTTCTTCTGTCATTGTTTACATAGTGTTCTGGACTGATGTAATACTATATCTTTGCAACAAAATCCATACAACCATGGAAATATCAAAGTTTAACATATTATTTTACTACACTGATTCCACAATTGAACGTATGTTATTGCATCTCTTTGTTTTATTAGGAAAATGTTTCATACACAAATCAACATTTATGAAGAAAAAGCCCCTTTTCGTAATTTGTTATCTGATTTGGAAAACTATTTAGACTCATTAAAACGTATACAAAACAAAATGTCAAACATGTATTCACTACATGTCTGTATTTGAATTGATATGTGGATTTGTATTATTATTAGATTTTTTTCTCTTAATGTTACTGTTTAATATATCATTTTTTTAACTAAAAAAACAAGTAACTTGTTAAACTAACAAGAGATTGCATAGCATCTCAGCATCAGCATCAATTTCCCGATAAACAGGCAAAGCGCGCAGTACTCTCAGTTGAGAGAATACAGTTCATTTTAGGTATACTAAAATTATGTATTAGTATATAGTAGGTAGTATATGACGTTACTTATTAAGAATGTATTATATAGTATGTTAGTATGGGTATTCTAACACAACTAGGGTATTTTAATAGGCGTATGCTTACTTCGTTTTTGACCTTGACGATTAAGATAAGCAAAGTAAGGTGTTTACATTTAATATGGAATTATTACTGTGCATTTTGGCGTACATGCAACTATCGCCGTTGTAGAAATTGTTCAGTCTCAGGTTTATAAATCAAAATGTCATGACAAGTAGTTGTACATACCAGGATGGCCGAGTGGTTAAGGCGTTGGACTTAAGATCCAATGGACATGTGTCCGCGTGGGTTCGAACCCCACTCCTGGTAGAATATTTTTCTCAAGGAATTCCGTGAAATTAGAACCACTTCCATCTTTCATGAATACAAACATATGCGGCATTGTTATTCAATTGAAGGGTTTGTATTGTAGGCCGATGCTCTACCCAACCGTAGTGTATTGCTTTTAACATGCTGCATTCAGTTTGTAGCAATAAACGAAACTAGAATGTTGCAACGTTATCCGGCACCATTATCAGTGTGCTAGATCGCAAAATCATGTCTGATAATAGGGCTACTATTATTGTAACACCTTTATGTCATATAAGAAGCAGTTTAATATATTGTATTACTGTTTATTTCTCGTTTTTGTCAAATGATAAAGCGTATATGGCTACCTCCTACTGGCCAATGTAATGTATTGTCTTGATTAACTACGATATAATAATGTTGTAATAACAATGAGTTATGTTCACAAAAAAATGTGTAGAGTGTACTTATTGTTGAAATACGCAACGTGCACTTGACTATTACTATTTTACTCCTGAGCTTCATTCATGCCACACCTTCATACTCAGTGCCTCTTTGCTTGACATCATGGGAAAATCTAAAGAAATCAGCCAAGACCTCAGAAAAGAAGTGTAGACTTCCACAAGTCTGATTCATCCTTGATAGCAATTTCCAACTGCCTGAAGGTATTCATGCCACATCTGTGTTTAGAATAAAGTTATTTCATTTTTTCGTCAGTGATTAAATGACAGGGCAATGTCCTCTTTTGGACACAAGGGGTCATTAGAACTCTTTATGAGTAGGCCTGCAATACATGCCCATTCAAACACATAATTTTCAGGCCAAGGGCACAACATAAATTACATTACAAGAATTAAAGCAGTATTATATATCTCAGACAGAAAATACTTTATGATAGGTTTCCATATATCTATGTAATTACACAGTAATAAAATAATTGTAAACATTGTATTAACTAGTAGCTTTGTAAATACATGGCATTATGTAAAACATATTGCAAGACCTGATACAGATACTGCTGCCGGTGTAGTCAACATTTAATATCAAATGTTGACTAATTTCATGCATGTTTTAGCATGTAGCCTAATGGTGACATGTCAGCTGCCTATAGCCTATGTGGCCCATCATGAGTTGACATTTGGCCTGTGGTTCTTTTCCCCACAAATAAGCTCTCCTTCCGAACCTGACCGATAAACCAGTTGGTCTTACATTCCATCTTCTTTTTGGAGTCCTCCTCTTTGGTCGGCTCACTTTACCTGTGCTGTTCCCTGAAAACAGCACGAGGGCCCTGTGGAGCACTAATTTGTACAATGATCCGGACAACAGCCTACAATGGAAGATCTACATCTCTGCGTCACTAAAGCCACTGGGGTCCAGGCAGAGACTGTTTTTCAGATTTCCATTTCCATTTTAGATTTCCAAGTGTTGGCTTGTGCCCTTTAATATCAATTAGATACAGTTGTAGTCGGGAGTTTACATACACTTAGGTTGGAATCATTAACACTAGTTTTTTAACCACTCCACAAATTTCTCCACAAACTATCGTTTTGGCAAGTCGGTTAGGACTACTAACCGTGCATGACACAAGTAATGCATGACACAAGTAATTTTCCCAACAATTGTTTACAGACACATTATTTCACTTACAGTGAATTATATTACAATTCCAGTGGGTCAGAAGTTTGCATACAGTACGTTGACTGTGCCTTTAAACAGCTTGGAAAATGGTCGTAAATGATGTCATAGCTTTAGAAGCTTCTGATAGGCTAATTGACATAATTTGAGTCAATTGGAGGTGTACCTGTGGATGTATTTCAAGGTCTACCTTCATACTCAGTGCCTCTTTTGTTTGACATCATGGGAAAATCTAAAGAAATCAGCCAAGACCTAAGAAAAGAAGTGTAGACTTCACAAGTCTGATTCATCCTTGATAGCAATTTCCAAATGCCTGAAGGTACCACGTTCATCTGTACAAACAATAGCACGCAAGTATAATCACCATGGGACCAAGCAGCCGTCATACCGCTCAGGAAGGAGAGACGTTCTGTCCCCTAGAGTTGAACGTACTTTGGTGCTAACAGACCAGTTTGGCCATCGTTATGTTTGGAGGAAAAGGGGGAGGCTTGCAAGCCGAAGAACACCATCCAAACCGTGAAGCACGGGGTGGCAGCATATAAAGTGGAATTTTTCCTAAGCTTAAATGTCAGTAATTGTGAATAACTGAGTTTAAATGTATTTGTCTAAGGTGTATGTAAATTTCCGACTTCAACTGTATAAGTAGCGCACCCTTCCTAAGAACAATGTCCAATTGTTGACACAAAAACATTTGGTAAAAATAAGGTATGTGTGTGATGGTTTTGCAAAGGCAAACAAACTATGAAGGGAAATAAGTGGATACATTTTACACTTGTTTTTGTTATTTAATGAAATATTGTTTTTAGAAAAGGGGCATTTTCCCCCAACTATGGGGAAACAGCCCGCCAGTGTTATAATCTATTTTCTTTAGATTTTTTTGATGTTGTAATGAACTATTAAAAGCTAAAGTCTAGGTGTCTTATTTTACTTAAATGAATGAAATATTGAAACAAAATGGTATTGCACATCTCACTATTAATATCCTCACTATGATGAGGTTTTGATGTAAGGTCCCTCTTTTAATTTTCGTGCCAAATCATGTCCAAATCATCACACAGTATATATAAAATATCTGTGTAACTCAATGACGTAGGTACCATTGCTTGCATTGGTTTGTTGGGGGGCCCAGTTGCTTCGTTGGAGGAGGGGTCAGTTGCCCCCAACACACTCACCTTACATTTTAATGCTTTATTAAAAACTGAGGATGATTTATCTTTAGGCTCCCTTAATGAGATATACATACAGTGGGGAGAACATGTATTTGATACACTGCCGATTTTGCAGGTTTTCCTACTTACAAAGCATGTAGAGGTCTGTCATTTTTATCAACTGTGAGAGACGGAATCTAAAACAAAAATCCAGAAAATCACATTGTATGATTTTTAAGTAATTAATTTGCATTTTATTGCATGACATAAGTATTTGATCACCTACCAACCAATAAGAATTCCGGCTCTCACAGACCTGTTAGTTTTTCTTTAAGAAGCCCTCCTGTTCTCCACTCATTACCTGTATTAACTCAAATCAAATCAAATGTATTTATACAGCCCTTCGTTCATCAGCTGATATCTCAAAGTGCTGTACAGAAACCCAGCCTAAAACCCCAAACAGCAAGAAATGCAGGTGTAGAAGCACGGTGGCTAGGAAAAACTCCCTAGAAAGGCCAAAACCTAGGAAGAAACCTAGAGAGGAACCAGGCTATGTGGGGTGGCCAGTCCTGTTCTGGCTGTGCCGGGTGGAGACTATAACAGAACATGGCCAAGATGTTCAAATGTTCATAAATGACCAGCATGGTCCAATAATAATAAGGCAGAACAGTTGAAACCGGAGCAGCAGCACGGCCAGGTGGACTGGGGACAGCAAGGAGTCATCATGTCAGGTAACTGCACCTGTTTGAACTCGTTACCTGTATGAAAGACACCACACATTCAATCAAACAGACTCCAACCTCTCCACAATGGCCAAGACCAGAGAGCTGTGTAAGGACATCAGGGATAAAATTGTAGACCTGCACAAGGCTGGGTTGGGCTACAGGACAATAGGCAAAGCAGCTTGGTGAGAAGGCAACAACTGTTGGCGCAATTATTAGAATATTGAAGAAGTTCAGGATGACGGTCAATCACCCTCGGTCTGGGGCTCCATGCAAGATCTCACCTCGTGGGGCATCAATGATCATGAGGAAGGTGAGGGATCAGCCCAGAACTACACGGCAGGACCTGGTCAATGACCTGAAGAGAGCTGGGACCACAGTCTCAAAGAAAACCATTAGTAACACACTACGTAGTCATGGATTAAAATCCTGCAGCGCACGCAAGGTCCCCCTGCTCAAGCCAGCACATGTCCAAGCCCGTCTGAAGTTTGCCAATGACCATCTGGATGATCCAGAGGAGTAATGGGAGAAGGTCATGTGTTCTGATGAGACAAATATAGCTTTTTGGTCTAAACTCCACTCGCATTGTTTTGGAGGAAGAAGGATGAATACAACTCCAAGAACACCATCCCAACCGTGAAGCATGGAGGTGGAAACACCATTCTGTGGGGATGCTTCTCTGTAAAGGGGACAGGACGACTGCTCCGTATTGAGGGGAGGATGGATGGGGCCATGTATCGCGAGATCTTGGCCAACAACCTCCTTCCCTCAGTAAGAGCATTGAAGATGGGTTGTGGCTGGGTCTTCCAGCATGACAACGACCCGAAACACACAGCCAGGGCAACTAAGGAGAGGCTCCGTAAGAAGCATCTCAAGGTCCAGGAGTGGCTTAGCCAGTCTCCAGACCTGACCCAATAGAAAATCTTTGGAGGGAGCTGAAAGTCCGTATTGCCCAGCGACAGCCCCGAAACCTGAAGGATCTGGAGAAGGTCTGTATGGAGGAGTGGGCCAAAATCCCTGCTGCAGTGTGTGCAAACCTGGTCAAGAACTACAGGAAACGTATGATCTCTGTCATTGCAAACAAAGGTTTCTGTACCAAATATTAAGTTCTGCTTTTCAGATGTATGAAATACTTATGTCATGCAATAAAATGCAAATTAATTACTTAAAAATCATATGATGTGATTTTCTGGATTTTTGTTTTAGATTCCGGTTCTCACAGTTGAATTGTACCTATGATAAAAATTACAGACCTCTGCATGCTTTGTAAGTAGGAAAACATGCAAAATCGTCAGTGTATCAAATACTTGTTCTCCCCACTGTATATACAGTGACTTGCAAAAGTATTCACCCCCTTGGCATTTAAAATTATTTTTTTGCCTTACAACCTGGAATTAAGATGGATTTTGGGAGGGGTTTGTATCATTTGATTTACACAACATGCCTACCATTTGAAGATGCAAAATAAGACAAAAAAGACAAACAAGAAATAAGACAAAAAAACTGAAAACTTGAGCGTGCAAAACTATTCACCTCCCAAAGGAAATACTTTGTAGAGCCACCTTTTGCAGCAATTACAGCTGACAGTCTCTTGGGGTATGTCTCTATAAACATGACACATCTAGCCACTGGGATTTTTGCCCATTCTTCAAGGCAAAACTGCTCCAGCTCCTTCAAGTTGGATTGGTTCCGCTAGTGTATAGCAATATTTAAGTCATATCACAGAATCTCAATTGGATTGAGGTCTGGACTTTTACTAGGCCATTCCAAGACATTTAAAGGTTTCCCCGTAAAACCAATCGAGTGTTGCTTCAGCAGTATGTTTAGGGTCATTGTCCTCCTGGAAGGTGAACCTCCGTCCCAGTCTCAAATCGCTGGAAGACTGAAACAGGTTTCCCTCAAGAATGTCCCTGTATTTAGTGCCATCATTCCTTCAATTTTAACCAAATTCCCAGTCCCTGCCAATGAAAAATATGGTGTTCAGAGGTTTTGGGTTTGCGCCAGACATAGTGTTTTCCTTGATGAACAAAAAGCTCAATTTTAGTCTCATCTGACCAGAGTACCTTCTTCCATATGTTTGGGGAGTCTCCCACATGCCTTTTGGCAAACACCAAACATATGTTATTTTTTTCTTTAAGCAATGGCTTTTTTCTGGTCACTCTTCCATAAAGCCCAGCTCTGTGGAGTGTACAGATTAAAGTGGTCCTATGGACAGATGCTCCAATCTCAACTGTGCAGCTTTGCAGCTCTTTCAGGGTGATCGTTGGTCTCTGTGTTGCCTCTCTGATTAACGCCCTCCTTGCCTGGTCCGTGAGCTTTGGTGGGCGGCCCTCTCTTGGCAGGTTTGTTGTGGTGCCATATTCTTTCCGTTTTTTAATAATGGATTTAATGGTGCTCGGTGGGATGTTCAAAGTTTCTGATCTTTTTTTATAACCCAACCCTGATCTTTACTTCTCCACAACTTTGTCCCTGACCTGTTTGGAAAGCTCCTTGGTCTTCATGGTGCCACTTGCTTGGTGGTGCCCCTTGCTTAGTAGTGTTGCAGACTCTGGGGCCTTTCAGAACAGGTGTATATATACTGAGATCATGTGACACTTAAATAAAGTCCACCTGTGTGCAATCTAAATAATTGTGTGACTTCTGAAGGAAATTGGTGGCACCAGATCTTATTTAGGGGCTTCATAGCAAAGGGGGTGAATACATATGCACACACCACTTTTTGTTCTTTTTTCATTTCACTTAACCAATTTGAACTATTTTGTGTATAGTGTTACATGTAATCCAAATAAAAATCCATTTAAATTACAGGTTGTAAAGCAACAAAATAGGAAACACGCCAAGGGGGATGAATACTTTTGCAAGGCACTTTACGTCCATCTTAGCTCGCTCATTGATGTCTTAATCAAAATTACGGATTGCCGCTCATCGTTCCCTTATGCCATATCTTATACATCTCAATTGTCAGTAGAAACCATTTTTTAAGCAAGTCAGACATATCAGCTGTGTCTTTTTAAAGGCAGTAAATGAGACTGAATTAACTGTTTTGCTGCCAGACAAGGCTCCGCTGATAACCAGGTGTACAGTAGCCTTGGTAAGGATTCACTCCATGGTGTTGAAATGAAAGCTCTGCTGTCGGGACTAGCTAACATTAGCCAGCTAGCTAGCTAATGTTATGATATGAGTATGAAATTGTAATTTGTGTTGTTTAATGTTCTAGGGACTCCTGAGAAAACCAGCAAACCAAGGCTGTCGTCTTGTGAAACAGTGGATGTGAAGAATCTTGTGTTCGCCTGCCTTGCTTATTTTTGCCATGCAATGCAACTGAAGTAACGTAGCCAGCTAACAATTTATTTGCTTATTGTGTAGTGGAGGATAAAAATTACTGTATGCCTATGGATGTGTAGCTAGATACAGTATACAGATACAGTGTCCACATGATTAAGCATGTATTTCATGTATCAACAATTACATTAACTCATTTTAGACAAAATGAGCCGTTACTGCCTTTTTGCTTGGTAGAGCAGCATGAACCTCAGCTATAATAGTTGTTGTATCGACTTCAAGTCTGAATGGCATAAATGAAGCCTATGGATTTATTAGAATATCATAACTTTATTGTGCCAAGGATAGAAGTCCTATATACAGTTGAAAACGGAAGTTTACATACACCTTAGCCATATACATATAAACTCAGTCTTTCACAATTCCTGACATTTAATCCTAGTAGAAATTCCCTGTTGTAGGTCAGTTAGGATCACCACTTTATTTTAAGAATGTAAACGGTCAGAGTAACAGTAGGGAGAATGATTTATTTCAGCTTTTATTTATTTCATCACATTCCCAGTGGGTCAGAAGTTTACATACACTTTATTAGTATTTGGTAGCATTGCCTTTAAATTGTTTAACTTGGGTCAAACGTTTAGGGGTAGCCTTTCACAAGCTTCCCACAATAAATTGGGTGAATTTTCGCCCATTCCTCCTGAAAGAGCTGGTGTAACTGACTCAGGTTTGAAGGCCTCCTTGCTCGCACATGCTTTTTCAGTTCAGACCAAAAATTTGCTATAGGATTGAGGTCAGGGCTTTGTGATGGCCACTCCAATACCTTGACTCTGTTGTCCTTCAGCAATTTTGCCACAACTTTGGAAGTATGCTTAGGGTCATTGTCCATTTGGAAGACCCATTTGTGACCAAGCTTTAAGTTCCTGACTGATGTCTTGAGATGTTGCTTCAATATATCCACCTACTTTTCCTGCCTCATGATGCCATCTATTTTGTGAAGTGCACCAGTCCCTCCTTCAGCAAAGCACCCCCACAACATGATGCTGACACCCCGTGCTTCACAGTTGGGATGGTGTTCTTCGGCTTGCCTCCCCTTTTTCCTCCAACATGGTCATTATGGCCAAACGGGTGTATTTTCGTTTCATCAGACCAGAGGATTTTTCTCCAAAAAGTACCATCTTTGTCCCCATGTTCAGTTGCAAACCATAGTCAGGCTTTTTTATGGTGGTTTTGGAGCAGTTGCTACTTCCTTGCTGAGCGGCCTTTCAGGATACGTCGATATAGATACTTTTGTACCTGTTTTCTCCAGCATCTTCACAGGGTCCTTTGATGTTGTTCTGGGATTGATTTGCACTTCTCGCACCAAAGTACGTTAATCTCTAGGAGACAGAACGCATCTCCTTCCTGAGCAGTATGATGGCTGCCTGGTCCCATGGTGTTTAAACTTGCGTGCTATTGTTTGTACAGATGAACGTGGTACCTTCAGGCATTTGGAATTGCTCCCAAGGATGAACCAGACTCGTGGAGGTCTGCAATTTTTTTTCTGAGGTCTTGGCTGATTTCTTTTGATTTTCCCATGATGTCAAGCAAAGAGGCAATGCGTTTGAAGGTAGGGCTTGAAATACATCCACAGGTACACCTCCAATTGACTCAAATGATGTCAATTAGCCTATCAGAAGCTTCTAAAGCCATGACATATTTTTCGGGAATTGCCCAAGCTGTTTAAAGGCACAGTCAACTTAGTGTATGTAAACTTCTGACCCACTGGAATTGTGATACAGTGAATTATAAGTGAAATAATCTGTCTGTAAACAATTGTTGGAAAATTGACTTGTGTCATGCACAAAGTAGAGTGGAGTGGTTGAAAAACTAGTTTTAATGACTCCAACCTAAGTGTATGTAATTTTCCGACTTCAATTGTACATGTACTGTATTACCACGCATGAGATCCCCAAATTGTAGCCTGTACATAGAATATATTCACTGATCATGTACTCTTTCTTGGCAAATAAAAGAGCGGTTTAGGTATGAATCTCTTTGAGACATTCTTTTTCATTCATATCCACTACCAGGTGTATCAAACTCCATTCTTTGAATGATGCTGTGTCCGCATGTATGTATTACAATGATACACTTCAACAGTGTTTACCTCTCCTGTTCCTGGGACATCAATGACTACACATTGTAACTATGCAATAGACTAGAAACATGATTTAAATAAAGGCTGATTTGTAATTCATATATACAGAAAAAAACAGTACACTACACTTCCTATGCGTATCTAACTCCCTTTATCTGCGTTAATCTGAGGACACAGGATAGGTGTAGTAATCCAATGAGATACTTAATTTCAACCAGTGGTGAATGTGAAATGCTTTATTGAAAGTTCATTATCCAGGTGTTTTAAATAAATAATACATGCATTCTAAATATTATAATTGTAATATTATATTATAAATCTTTGTGGGCTATACTCAGCCTTGTCTCAGGATGGTAAGTTGGTGGTTGAAGATATCCCTCTAGTGGTGTGGGGGCTGTGCTTTGGCAAAGTGGGTGGGGTTATATCCTTCCTGTTTGGCCCTGTCCGGGGGTGTCCTCGGATGGGGCCACAGTGTCTCCTGACCCCTCCTGTCTCAGTCTCCAGTATTTATGCTGCAGTAGTTTATGTGTCGGAGGGCTAGGGTCAGTTTGTTATATCTGGAGTACTTCTCCTGTCCTATTCGGTGTCCTGTGTGAATCTAAGTGTGCGTTCTCTAATTCTCTCCTCTCTTTCTTTCTCTCTCTCGGAGGACCTGAGCCCTAGGACCATGCCCCAGGACTACCTGACATGATGACTCCTTGCTGTCCCCAGTAGACCTGGCCGTGCTGCTGCTCCAGTTTCAACTGTTCTGCCTTATTATTATTCGACCATGCTGGTCATTTATGAACATTTGAACATCTTGGCCATGTTCTGTTAAAATCTCCACCCGGCACAGCCAGAAGAGGACTGGCCACCCCACATATGCTCTCTCTAATTCTCTCTTTCTTTCTCTCTCTCTGAGGACCTGAGCCCTAGGACCATGCCCCAGGACTACCTGACATGATGACTCCTTGCTGTCCCCAGTCCATTTGACCGTGCTGCTGCTCCAGTTTCAACTGTTCTGCCTTATTATTATACGACCATGCTGGTCATTTATGAACATTTGGACAACTTGGCCATGTTCTGTTATAATCTCCACCCAGCACAGCCAGAAGAGGACTGGCCACCCCACATAGCCTGGTTGCTCTCTAGGTTTCTTCCTAGGTTTTGGCCTTTCTAGGGAGTTTTTCCTAGCCACCGTGCTTCTACACCTGCATTGCTTGCTGTTTGGGGTTTTAGGCTGGGTTTCTGTACAGCACTTTGAGATATCAGCTGATGTACGAAGGGCTATATAAATAAATTTGATTTGATTTGATTTGATTTTGATTTATAAATACAAGATCAATCTGTACTTCAATGCACATATGGTGTGCATTATAAAAAAAGAGGAACAAAGAGGTGTAGAAGACAGAAAAGGAAAGAGGTAAAACAGAGGAGCAGGGAAGACAGCATATTTATATGGCTGCAGATGTCAGGCAAATGTGTATAGGTGGCAGGGAAGTCAGGCGCAGGAGAGTCAAACGGAGTGTAAAATGGGGTCTTTTAATAATGTCATAGTAACATGCTCCATAACACTAAACAGGAAAAAGAACATAAACAAATATGGGTACGAAGACCCGTCGCGCACCTATACAACAAAAACACTACACTGACAAATAAACAATCTCTGACAAAGACATGAGGGGAAACAGAGGGTAAAATACACAACAGGTAATGAATGGGATTGAAAACAGGTGTGTGGGAAGACAAGACAAAACCAATGGAAAATGAAAAATGGATCAATGATGGCTAGAAGACCGGTGACGTCGAACGCCGAGCACCGCCCGAACAAGGAGAGGCAACGACTTCGGCAGAAGTCGTGACAGTACACCCCCCCTGACGCGCGGCTCCAGCCGCGCGTCGACACCGACCTCGGGGACGACCCGGAGGGCGAGGTGCAGGGCGATCCGGATGGAGACGGTGGAATTCTGATAACATGGAAGGATCTAACACGTCCTCCACCGGAACCCAGCATCTCTCCTCCGGCCCGTACCCCTCCCAGTCCACGAGGTACTGAAGGCCCCTCGCCCGACGTCTCGAATCCAAAATGGATCGAACAGAGTACGCCGGAACCCTCTCGATGTCTAGAGGAGGCGGAGGAACATCACGCACTTCAGCCTCCTGGAGCGGGCCAGCCACCATCGGCCTGAGGAGAGACACATGGAACGAGGGGTTAATACGGTAATTAGTGGGCAGTTGTAACCTATAACATACCTTGTTCACTCTCCTCAGGACTTTAAACGGCCCCACAAACCGCAGACACAGCTTCCGGCAGAGCAGGCGGAGGGGCAGGTTTCGGGTCGAGAGCCAGACCCTGTCCCCTGGTGCGAACACTGGGGCCTCACTGCGGCGACGGTCTGCGCCAATTTTCTGGCGCCTTATGGCACGCTGAAGGTGGACGTGGGCTGCCTCCCAGGTTTCCTCAGCGTGCCGAAACCAATTGTCCACCGCAGGGGCCTCGGTCTGGCTCTGATGCCAAGGAGCCAGAACCGGCTGATACCCTAATACACATTGAAAAGGAGTAAGGTTAGTGGAGGAGTGACGTAGCGAGTTCTGAGCCATCTCTGCCCAGGGCACGAACTTCGCCCACTCCCCCGGCCGTTCCTGGCAATAAGACCGCAGGAACCTACCCACATCCTGGTTAACTCTCTCCACCTGCCCATTACTCTTGGGGTGAAAACCTGAGGTAAGACTAACCGAGATCCCCAGACGCTCCATGAACGCCTTCCAGACCCTTGATGTGAACTGGGGACCCCGATCAGACACTATATCCTCAGGCACCCCATAGTGCCGGAAAACGTGTGTAAATAGGGCCTCTGCAGTTTGTAAGGCCGTAGGTAGGGAGACCGGGCAAAGGGAGGAGACGACAGGACTTTGAAAACCGATCCACAACGACCAGGATCGTGGTGTAACCCTGTGAAGGTGGAAGATCAGTCAAAAAATCCACCGACAGGTGCGACCACGGCCGTTGAGGAACGGGTAGAGGTTGTAGCTTACCTCTGGGCAGGTGTCTAGGAGCCTTGCACTGGGCGCACACCGAGCAGGAAGAAACATAAATCCTCACGTCCTTAGCTAAAGCGGGCCACCAGTACCTCCCTTCAAGACAGCGCATCGTCCGACCTATCCCAGGATGACCAGAGGAGGGTGACGTGTGAGCCCAATAGATCAATCGGTCGCGGACAGCAGACGGAACGCACAGACGACCAGCTGGACACTCAGGGGGAGAGGGCTCTGCACGTGACGCCCGCTCAATGTCCGCGTCCAGCTCCCACACTACAGGCGCCACCAGACACGAAGCTGGGAGTATGGGAGTGGTTCCATGGATCGCTCCTCTGTGTCATACAGCCGAGACAATGCGTCTGCCTTAACGTTCTGGGAGCCTGGTCTGTAAGAAAGAGTAAACATAAAACGAGTGAAAAACATGGCCCACCTTGCCTGGCAAGGATTCAATCTCTTCGCCTGCCGGATGTACTCCAGATTGCAGTGGTCAGTCCAGATGAGAAAAGGGTGTTTAGCCCCCTCAAGCCAATGCCTCCACACCTTCAAGGCTTCTACGACAGCTAACAGCTCTCGGTTCCCCACATCATAGTTTCGCTCCGCTGGGCTGAGCTTCTTCGAAAAGAAAGCACAGGGGCGAAGCTTCAGTGGCGTACCCGAACGCTGAGAGAGCACTGCTCCTATCCCAGCTTCGGACGCGTCCACCTCCACTATGAATGGCAAAGAGGGATCCGGATGAGCCAGCACAGGCACCGAGGTAAACAGAGTCTTCAGGTGCTCAAAAGCCCTGTTCGCCTCAGCCGACCACCGCAAGCGCACCGGGCCCCCCTTTAGCAGTGAGGTAATGGGAGCTGCCACCTGACCAAAACCCCGGATAAACCTCCGGAAGTAATTAGCAAACCCCAAAAAACGCTGCAACTCCTTTACCGTGGTTGGAGTCGGCCAATTACGCACGGCTGTAATGCGGTCGCTCTCCTCCACTCCTGAAGTGGAAATCCGATGCCCTAGGAAGGAGATGGATTGTTGGAAGAACAAGCATTTCTCAGCCTGGACATATAGATCATGCTCCAACAGGCGACCAAGCACCCTGCGCACCAGGGACACATGCTCGGCGCGTGTAGCAGAGTATATCAGAATATCATCTATATACACCACTACACCCTGCCCGTGCAGGTCCCTGAAGATCTCATCTACAAATGATTGGAAAACTGATGGAGCATTCATCAACCCATATGGCATGACAAGGTATTCATAATGACCTGAGGTGGTGCTAAATGCCGTCTTCCACTCATCACCCTTCCGAATATGCACCAGATTGTACGCACTCCTGAGATCCAATTTTGTGAAAAAACGTGCCCCGTGCATTAACTCAATAACCGTATTAATCAGAGGTAGCGGGTAACTATATTTCACTGTGATTTTATAGACCTCGATAATCAATGCACGGGCGTAAACCGCCATCCTAACCAGGGTAGGCCTAGCACCACAGAATACGCAGGAGAATCAATAAGGAAAAGACTAATCTTCTCCTTGTGACCCTCCTGCGTTATCATACACAAAGGTACGGTTACCTCCCTGATAAACCCTGACCCTAATGGTCGACTATCTAAGGCATGAATAGGGAAAGGCATATCCACAGGAACAATAGGGATCCCTAAACTATGAGCTAGACTTTTATTAATGAAATTCCCAGCCGCACCTGAATCTACTAGCGCCTTATACTGGGAATGCAGTGAAAAACATTAGTGCAGACAAACATTAGTGCAGCAGAGGGCTCTGGATGAGAATGTTGCCTACTCACCTGGGGTGATGCCAGAATGCCCTGCCTGCCTTCTCTATTCCCAGAGGAACCAACCCGGCACTGACCAGCAGTGTGCTCTCTGCGACCATAGATGGTGCTCGAGCGGGAACCCCCATCCGGTCTCCCTGCGCACCATCCCTCCCAATTCCATAGATTCGGGAGAGAGGGTGCGGAAGGATGGAACAACCAGACCCAGATCTAGACATCCAGGAGTAACCAGCATGATGTCCAGCCTGATGGACATATCTACCAGCTGGTCGAAGGTGAGGGTGGTGTCTCTACAGGCCAGCTCCCGACGGACGTCCTCGCGTAGACTACAATGGTAATGATCGACCAGGGCCCTGTCGCTCCATCCAGCGCCGGCAGCCAAGGTCCTAAACTCCAAAGCAAACTCCCGTGCACTCCTCGTCTCCTGCCTCAGATGATAGAGGCGCTCACCCGCCGCTTTGCCTTCGGGTGGGTGGTCGAATACTATCCGGAATTGGCGGGTGAACTCCTCAAAATGGTCCAACGCCGCATCCTCCCTTCTACACACAGTGCTGGCATACTCCAGGGCTTTCCTGGTGCGGCATGAAACGAGGGCGCAACTCTTCTCACGGTCCGATGATACTGGGGAGACCGTGGCCACAAATTCAGTTTAAGAAGAAAACCCTGGCAGCCGGCAGTATCTCCGTTGTATCCCGTGGGTAGAGATAAATGGATCTTATTAGGTTCAGGAGGGGGAAAAGCATTCAAGGGAGATCCCGTTTGTGGTGGTGGAGGCGCTGGAGAAACTCCCTGTCTCTCCCAGCGGTCCATATTCTGGACAATGCGATCCAAAGCGGCGCTCAGACAGTCAATCTCCTCCGCTTGTTCCCTTACGCGTTCCTCCATCTCCATGAGCGAAGTGTCTTCTCCTGCTGACTTTATATTTTTGGTCAGAGATTCTGTCAGAGTCGTGTGTATAGGTGGCAGGGAAGTCAGGCGCAGGAGAGTCAAACGGAGTGTAAATGGAGTCTTTTAGTATAAGTCCACTTAACATGCTCCAAACACTAAATACGTACATACATAAACGAACATGGGTATGAGGACCTGTCGCGCACCTATACAACATAAAACAACACTTGACAAATAAAACAATCTCTGACAAAGACATGAGGGGAAACAGAGGGTTAAATACACAACAGGTAATGAATGGGATTGAAAACAGGTGTGTGGGAAGACAAGACAAAACCAATGGAAAATGAAAATGGATCAATGATGGCTAGAAAGCCGGTGACGTTGACCGCCGAGCACCGCTAGAAAAAGGAGAGGCAATGACTTCGGCAGAAGTCGTGACACTGACATTTTAGCAGCTGACAGTGAACATACATCTGGCAATAACTACATTTTCGACCCCTTGATCAGCTCACAGTCTGAAAATAAAGAAAATAGCTTATTTTTTGTAGAAAGGAAAACAATAACAGAGATTTGTGGCATCCTGGCATCTGTGGTAGAACAGTCAGAAGCAGCCCTGTAATATCCTGTCCTCATGCTCCTGGGTAGCACAGGGTTTTTGCCTTGGGGACCGAGATGTTTCTCAACATAGAGCTGCCTATGATGACAGCTGGTGATGTTGAATGGGCCAGTCTCTAAGGCAGCCTCACAGTCTGGAGCTCTGAGGATCTGAACCCGAGGTAGAAGCCACAGGACGAAGACGCAGATACTTCCGGTTCCGATCTGGATTGGGAAGCCACCACGGACAAAGGCACCGGAACCTCTGGATCCAGGGCAGCAAAGCTGTTTTTGGTCTGTATCAGTTCCGGGTTCAACATCTCCATGGAGACCCCTGTTGCCAGAGAACGCCTTCTTAAACTTCCACGGCGAGTGACGTACCTTTATGGTTGGTTGGCTGGGTCTAAATCAGCTTCGTTCTCCAGGGAAGGGGGAGACCCCTTCAGGGATGGAACCCTGCCAATCACGGGCTAGTCGGCTTTGGAGATCCGACACGGCGGTGAAACTAAAATAAAATTAGGTGGGCACGGGTTCCCCAATAGCTTATGTAGGTTTTCTACTTGTTTGCTAAGAGTAGCAAATTTGCTCCTGTAGTCCTCTGCAAGCAAACAGTTGCTACACTGAAAGTCAACGCGATCCACATTGTCCCGGAACAAAGTAAAGTAAACACAGCTCCTGCAACGTTGGAAACATTCAATAGCGGCCTCCCTTTGAAACCGCCGAGCCACCTAGGCTAGCTGGGCTTTCGCTTCTCTCCCCCTATACGGAATCTGGCAGGACAGATAGCAGCATTCACAGCAATTTAGCCCAACAGAGCCGCAGGATTCAAAATAAAATAAAAGTCTAGAAAAACACCGTCAGCTTTTAAACCGAGGTCTTTAGTTCAGGTTTCAGCTTTCGACAGGTTTCAGTTTTGGCGTTTGACAGCGTTCAGCAACAACAAACATACTTCGTGCCCCTTTTGCCTACTTACTCCTGAGTCCTGCCCTGGGCCTGGCTCTAGCCTCGATATCCCTGGTATCTCAGAGTTGGTTCTTGGAGAAGTCCACAGCTTTCTATGAACTGTGGAAAGGTTGCACTAGAGGAGGAAGAAGATCTGTAATTGTAAGAGCCTGTGTAATACTTTAGCGTAAATCAGCCTAATCCAGTGTTTCCCAAACCTGGTCCTGCACATTTTGTTTTTTGTCCTAACACTACACAGCTGATTCAAATGATCAAAGCTGGATGAATAGTTGATTATTTGAGGGCAAAAAAACAAAATGAGCACCCCATGGTCTAATCCCATCAATATCAAATCATACCTGACTTTCTCTCTATCTTTCTTTATCTAACATCCCTTCCCTGTCTTACAATTATTCTCTCATCTCTCTTTTGCTCGTTCACTCTCTCTATCTCTCTCTTTTTCTTTATCTCTGCATTCTCATGATGAGAATGTGTGTGTTTTTGCCTGTGGACACATAGTGGTAGTGAACTGTCTTTTAAGGGCATGTCAGGTGTGTTTGTAGTTCCAGCTAACCCACAGTACTACTACTTATCACCTAGTTACAATGTTTATGTGTGGCCTCCTTCATGCCCAGTTAGTAACTGTCACTGACCTGGAGAAATGTGTAGGCAATATGCTCCCAGTTTGGAGTTTCATGACACAGTCAGGAGGAGAGAAATGTGGAAGGGGTCATATCCCTCCCTGTCCCACTTTCTCTTTCACTCCTCTCTCTCTTTGTTACTTGACTCTCAGGTATGTGAGGAACTCTCCCTCCCCCCTGAAGCTCCTCAGGCAGTTTTGACCCCCCCCTCCTCCTCTTTTGAGAAGAATCGGAGTGATGCCCACTGTCAAGGTTGCTACACTGTTTTTATTTATACTGGAGATGGATTCAAATCAAACCAAAGTTTATTTGTCAAATGCACTGAATACAACATTTCACCTTACAGTGAAATGCTTACTTACAGGCTCTAACCAACAGTGCAAAAAACGGTGAACAATAGTTCAACTTCTTGCGACTAGCAATCCCGGATCCGGGAGCGTAATTAGCATAACGCAGCGGACATAAATACCCCTAGAAACTTTTCCTATTCATGAAAATCGCAAATTAAATATATTCAAACACAAGCTTAGCCTTTTGTTAATCACACTGTTATCTCAGATTTTCAAAATATGCATTACAGCCAACGCTAGACAAGCATTTGTGTAAGTTTATCATGGCATAATGCTATGCTAAGCTCTGCTGGCAGCAGGCAACATTTTCACGAAAATAAGAAAAGCAACCAAATTAAATCATTTTACCTTTGAAGAACTTCGGATGCTTTCACTCAGGAGACTCCCAGTTAGATAGCAAATGTTCCTTTTTTCCAAAAAGATTATTTTTGTAGGCGAAATAGCTCCCGTTTGTTCATCATGCTTGGCTAAGAAATTGACCGGAAAATGCTACCACTACAACGCCAATTTTTTTCAAAATTAGCTACATAATATTGACAGAAACACGGCAAACGTTGTTTAGGATCCATCCTCAAGGTGTTTCTAACATATATATTCGATAATATATCCGTCGAGGCAAATGGTTTCTCATAAGAAGCGATTGGAAAAATGGCTACCTCAGTATTTTACGCAAGATTTTCTGCGGGAGTCACGATGTGACAACTTGCTAAATATGCTCCCTTACGGCTATTCTTCAATGGAAATGCGTAAAAAGACGTCACAATGCTGTAGACACCTTGGGGAATACGTGGAAAACGTAAGCTCATTCGTAGCTCATTCACAGCCATATCAATGGATTTTTATCTGGGTTTCGCCTGTAACATCAGTTCTGTAGCACTCACAGACAATATCGTTGCAGTTTTGGAAACGTCAGAGTGTTTTCTTTCCAAAGCTGTCAATTATATGCATAGTCCAGCATCTTTTCGTGACAAAATATCTTGTTTAAAACGGGAACGTTTTTCATCCAAAAATTAAAATAGCGTCTCCTAACACCAAGAGGTTTTAAGTAAATAAATAAAAACAACAGAAAGACAGTGAAAAACAGTAGAGAGGCTATATACAGTAGCAAGGCTATAAAAGTAGCGAAGCTACATACAGACGCCGGTTAGTCAGGCTGATTGAGGTAGTATGTACATGTAGATATGGTTAAGGTGACGATGCATATATAATGTACAGAGTAGCAGTAGGGTAAAGAGGGGTTGGCGGGTGGTGGGTGGCGGGACACAATGCAGATAGCCAATGTGCGGGAGCACTGGTTGGTCGGCCCAATTGAGGTAGTATGTACATACAGTGGGGCAAAAAAGTATTTAGTCAGCCACCAATTGTGCAAGTTCTCCCACTTAAAAAGATGAGAGAGGCCTGTAATTTTCATCATAGGTACACTTCAACTATGACAGACAAAATGAGAAAACAAATCCAGAAAATCACATTGTAGGATTTTTTACGAATTTATTTGCAAATTATGGTGGAAAATAAGTATTTGGTCACCTACAAACAAGCAAGATTTCTGTCTCTCACAGACCTGTAACTTCGTCTTTAAGAGGCTACTCTGTCCTCCACTCGTTACCTGTATTAATGGCACCTGTTTGAACTTGTTATCAGTATAAAAGACACCTGTCCACAACCTCAAACAGTCACACTCCAAACTCCACTATGGCCAAGACCAAAGAGCTGTCAAAGGACACCAGAAACAAAATTATAGACCTGCACCAGGCTGGGAAGACATCAACTGTGGGAGCAATTATTAGGAAATGGAAGACATACAAGACCACTGATAATCTCCCTCGATCTGGGGCTCCACGCAAGATCTCACCCCGTGGGATCAAAATTATCACAAGAACGGTGAGCAAAAATCCCAGAACCACACGTTGGGACCTAGTGAATGACCTGCAGAGAGCTGGGACCAATGTAACAAAGCATACCATCAGTAACACCCAACGACGCCAGGGACTCAAATCCTGCAGTGCCAGACGTGTCCCCCTGCTTAAGCCAGTACATGTCCAGGCCCGTCTGAAGTTTGCTATAGAGCATTTGGACGATCCAGAAGAAGATTGGGAGAATGTCATATGGTCAGATGAAACCAAAATATAACTTTTTGGTAAAAACTCAACTCAAAGAATGCTGAGTTGCATCCAAAGAACACCATACCTACTGTGAAGCATGGGGGTGGAAACATCATGCTTTGGGGCTGTTTTTCTGCAAAGGGACCAGGACGACTGATCCGTGTAAAGGAAAGAATGAATGGGGCCATGTATCGTGAGATTTTGAGTGAAAACCTCCTTCCATCAGCAAGGGCATTGAAGATGAAACGTGGCTGGGTCTTTCAGCATGACAATGATGCCAAACACACCGCCCGGGCAACGAAGGAGTGGCTTCGTAAGAAGCATTTCAAGGTCCTGGAGTGGCCTAGCCTGTCTCCAGATCTCAACCCCACAGAACATCTTTGGTGGGAGTTGAAAGTCTGTGTTGCTCAGCAACAGCACCAAAACATCACAGCTCTAGAGGAGATCTGCATGGAGGAATGGGCCAAAATACCAGCAACAGTGTGTGAAAACCTTGTGAAGACTTACAGAAAACGTTTGACCTCTGTCATTGCCAACAAAGGGTATTTAACAAAGTATTGAGATAAACTTTTGTTATTGACCAAATACTTATTTTCCACCATAATTTGCAAATAAATTCCTTAAAAATCCTACAATGTGATTTTCTGGATTTTATTTTCATTTTGTCTGTCATAGTTGAAGTGTAAAAAAGAAGCCAAAAGAAGTTAATGCAACCGCTGTGTCAGATTACAAAAAAGCAAGCCATGCAATAATCTGAGCACAGCGTTCAAACAACAAAGCAGCCAAAAATATATCTGCCATATTATGCAGTCAACATTAGTCCGAAATAGCATTATAAATATTCACTTACCTTTGATGATCTTCATTAGAATGCACTCCCAGGAATCACAGTTCCACGATAAATGTTTGATTTGTTCGATAAAGTTCATCATTTATGTCCAAATAGCTTCTTTTGTGAGCGCGTTTGGTAAACATATCCAAACGCCCGTTCAGGTCCAGCCGAACGTCGGACGAAAAGTAAAAAAAGTTATATTAAAGCCCGTAGAAACTTGTCAAACTAAGTATATAATCAATCTTTAGGATGTTTTTATAATGAATGTTCAATAATGTTCCAATCTGAGAATTCCTATGTCTGTAGAAAAGCAAAGGAACGAGAGCTAACACTCTTGTGACCGCGCCTTATAGCCTGTGGCACTCTGCCAGACACCTGGCTAAATCAGCTCTCATTCTCTCCCCTTTCATAGTAGAGGCCTGAAACAAAGTTCTAAAGACTGTTGGCATCTAGTGGAAGCCCAAGGGAGTGCAATATGACCCGATTTACACTGTATATTGGAATGGCAAATAGTTGAAAAACTACAAACCTCAGATTTCCCACTTCCTGGTCAGATTTTTCTCAGGTTTTCGCCTGCCATATGAGTTCTGTTATACTCACAGACATAATTCAAACAGTTTTATAAACGTCAGAGTGTTTTCTATCCAATACTGCTAATAACATGCGTATATTAGCATCTGGGACAGAGTAGCAGGCAGTTTACTCTGGGCACGCTATTCATCCAAGCTACTCAATACTACCCCCCTGTCACCAAGAAGTTAAATTACTATAAATATATAACTTAAATGAAATCATAAGTGTAATACATCAAAATAAAGTTTCACTTTGTTGTTAATCCAGCCTCCTTGACAGATTTCAACCAGGCTTTACGGTGAAAGCAAACCATGTGAATATTTGAGGACAGCGCCCAGCACACAAAACATTACCAACCAAGTAGATTAGTCACAGCAGTCAGAAATAGCAATATAATTAATCACTTACCTTTGATGATCTTCGTATGGTTGCACTCACAAGACTCCAAGTTACACAATAAGTGTTCGTTTTGTTCGATAAAGTCCCTCTTTATATCCAAAAACCTGCATTTAGTTAGCGCATTTTGTTCAGTAATCCAATGGCTCAAATGCAGTTACAACAGGCAGACGAACATTCCAAATAGTATCCGTAAAGTTCTTAGAAACATGTCAAACAATGTTTATAATCAATCCTCAGGTTGTTTTTATTCTAAATAATCGATAATATTTCAACCGGGGGGAGTGCTTGCGGGATTCCACCCGGAGGAGCAGATCCCGGATGGATAGCCATACCTTCTTCCCTAGCCATTACCGGGGAGCCGGGGTCCAATATAAAAGAAATACAAGAAAGGCGCTCTCTCGGTCATGCGCAGGAAACAGCTCTGGGGACATCCCACTATCCACTCACTCAAAGTGGTCATTGTCACGCCCTGGTCTTAGTATTTTGTGTTTTCTTTATTATTTTGGTCAGGCGAGGGTGTGACATGGGTTATTTATGTGGTGTGTTTTGTCTTGGGGTTTTTGTAGGTTATGGGATTGTGGTATAGTAGAGTTGTCTAGGTAAGTCTATGGTTGCCTAGAGTTGTTCTCAATCAGAGGCAGGTGTTTATCATTGTCTCTGATTAGGAACCATATTTGGGCAGCCATATTCTTTGAGTGTTTCGTGGGTGATTGTTTCTGTCTCTGTGTTTGTTTGCACCAGATAAGGCTGTTTAGGTTTTTCATGTTACGTTTATTGTTTTGTATTGTATCGTCATTATCTTTATTAAAGATGTATGAAGATAACCACGCTGCATTTTGGTCCGATCCCTGCTACACCTCCTCTTCAGAGGAAGAAGAAAACCTTAACAATCATTATCCCTCATTTTTTCAGATTAAAAGCTTGAAACAATGCCTATAGACTGTTCAAAACTAGTGGAAGCCATAGGGAACGGAATCTGGGTCCTATCCCTTTAAATGGTGGATAGGCTTGCATTGGAAAAACAGACATTTCAAAATAATGGCACTTCCTGGATGGATTTTCCTTGGGTTTTCACCTGCCATATCAGTTCTGTTATACTCACAGACATAATTTTAACAGCCCCCACTCCGACATCCAAAGCATCGGCCTCCACCCCAAACTGATGGGGAGGGTCCGTATGAACTAGGATTGGAGCCATGGTGAAGCGATGTATTAAGGTTCTGGAATGCCGGTCTGGGCTGTGGACCACGTGAACAGAATCTTGGTAAGGGTAGACAAGGGGGAGGCCAGGGTGCTGTAACCCCTGATTAAGCAGCGATAAAATTTGGCAACCCCAGGAAGCATTGCAGCTGCACCCTGGACATAGGCTGAGGCCAGTCCACCTCCGCTTTCACCTTCTCGGGATCTATCTGGACTCTTACAGCAGAGATGATGTAGCCTTAACAAACAACTGGCTCTCCAGAAGGTGCTGCTAAACCTGCCGGACATGGAGCACTTGTTCTTGGGGGGAGCAGGAGAAGACAAGGATGTCATCAATGTAGACGAAGACAAACTGGTTCAGCAAGAGCCTGAAACACAGCAGGGGCGTTGGTGATACTAAAGGGCATGACTAGATATTCATAGTGGCCGCTGACCATGTTGAAGGCAGTCTTCCCCCTTTTGTATCCGCACCAGGTGATAGGCGTTACATAGATCCAGCTTGGAGAACACAGTTGCCCCCTGGAGTGGCTTGAAGGCTGAGGAAATAAGTGGTAGCGGGTAACAGTTCTTTACCGTGATGTCATTGAGTCCTCGATAGTCAATGCATGGGCGCAGGGTCTTGTCCTTCTTCTCCACGAAGAAGAACCCTGCGCCAGCAGGAGAGGAAGAGGGGTGGATAAATCCAGTAGCTAGGGAGTCCCCAATAGCCTTGGTTTCGGGTCCCGACAGCGAGTACAGAAGCCCCCTGGGCGGCGTGGTGCTAGGGGTGGTGCGGCGCAAAGGAAGTGGCCCGGGACTTGCTGAACACCTCCTGAAGATGCTGATACTCCGCGGGGATGGCGGAGAGATCCAAAACTACCTCAGAGGACCCAGGAAGACGTCCCGGGGCAGACTGTGCAAACTTCAGACAATGGGCGTGACAGAACAGACTCCAGCCCAGGATGGCTCCCATAGACCAGTTGATGAATGGATTGTGTCACTGGAGCCAGGAGAATCCCAAAACCACAGAGATCTGGGGGGATTTGATGAGCAGGAACTGAATGGTCTCGCTGTGATTCCCTGACACACGTAGGTTGATGGGAGTGATGTTGTGGGTGACCTGGCCTATAGAGTGCCTGTCCAGCGCTCGAACATCCATGGTAATGGAGAGGGGATGAGTGAGAATGTTCAGCTCGGAAGCCAGTGCGGGGTCCAAAAAGCTCTCATCGGTCCAGAGTAAATGAGGACCCGGAGAGATTTGGACTGTTTCCCCCACAGGAGAATGACATGAAAAGGGGTGTGAGTAAGGGAAGCAGAAACTTTCTTCATCAGACCCACCCAAGTACTCACTCCCTAGTTAGCCTGGTCCTTAACCGTGCACGAGGACACAACATGACCAAAAGTCCCACAATACAGACAGCTCCTTGTGCTGACCCTATGTTTCCGTTCCGCTGGTGACAGCCCCGCTCTGCCTAGTTGCATGGGCTTGGGACACAGTGCCTCGTCCGTCTTTGGTGACTCTCGAGGAAGGTCCGGAAACCTTGGGTGCTCTCGGCCATGGGACAGTCGGGGACTTCTGGGTGGCTTGGAGGCGAGGTAGAATCCCTGGACGGGCGAGCGACATCAAATTCCCTCTCCATCCTTCATTCCTGCAATCGCTCATCAATGCGGATGGTTAAAGCGATGAGGGAGTCAAGATCCGTTGGTAACTCCCAAGCCGCAAGCTCGTCCTTAACCTCCTCCGAGATGCCGTGCAGGAACATGTCGAACAATGCTTCGCTGCCAATGTGGGGAAATCCACCGCATAGTCGGCCACAGTGCGGGCATCCTGACGGAGCTGGATTAGCTTCCAAGCAGCTTCTCTCCCAGAGAATGGGGCATCGAAAACCTTCCTCACCTCTCCCACAAACCCCTCCAGGCTGCCGGCTGCTGTTCCTATAAGGCGGTAGCCCAAGTGAGAGCCCTCCCAGACATCAGCGTAACGAGGGGAAGGAGGAGGGTTGAAGCTTGAAACTGAGGGCACACTGAGTTAAAAATGCCTGAAAGTTGCTCATCTCTCCATTAAAGTGTTCCGGGGGAGGTAACTGGAGATCCCGGGAAGGTGGAGTGGCCTGTGGGGCGGTGCTGCTAACTGCTGAGTTACTGGGGGGCAGTGGGGTTACCACCGTGGCTGGCTGACCCCCAGACAACCCACAGAATGAATTCTGCAGTATGTCCAATGCCTGGTCATTGCGCTCAGCCAACATTTGTACCCACTCCATCAGCCCACGAAGCAACTCCTCGTGCCTACAAATGGAGGCTCGTTGCGAGGAGATGGTATTGCACAGGTGGACCGGGTTTGCTGGGTCAGTCATGGCCAGTTCGTACTATCAGGGATCAGGTAAGAACCAGATGCAGACCGTGTCGAAGTAACAATGTTTATTAGAGCAACAGGGGCAAAGGTACAGGACAACAGTCAGGCTCAGGTCAGGCAGAGGTCAGTAATCCAGAGGTGGGGCAAAGGTACAGGACGGCAGGCATGCTCAGGGTCTGGCAGAGTGGCCAGGCAGGTGGGATCAGGGTCAGAACAGACAGGGGTCAAAACCAGGAGGACGAGAAAAGAGACTGGGGAAAAGCAGGAGCTGATACAAAAAACACTGGTAGGCTTGAACAAACAAGACGAACAGAGAACACAGGTATAACCACACAGTGGATGATGATAGTTTCGGCAGTTGCCGGTCTTCGCATCCCAGGTTGACATAATTTCTAGCTGCAGACTCGTAATTAGTATCTAAGATTTGCTCTTATTCCGTTGGTTCAACTCTGATACTATTGATCCCATTTCCACCTGTGTAGCTAATGCTCCATGTGGTATGGTTAGGAATTCAACAACCATACCAACCTTAGCTTACGCTGAGGTTTTTGTGGTCTAAACTCAACCTGTGCCCCCTCGGTGTCCATCGAGGTATGCGGGGTCTGAAGAGGATTTCCTCAGGAGGTGGTTTATTTATAACAGTAGAAAAGGGCTGTTCCATGACGCCAGATCATGTCTGTGCTCACAGGGACGGACCAAAGACTTAGTTCAACTTTAATAGAGAATACAATTCTTACACATTTAAAGATTAACATCATATTTCATAATTTCACAAAGAGTTCTTCACAAAGAGATATCTTTACTAATTCACTTTATACAACAAATTGCAAACCCCATAATTGAGAAATGTACATATTCAGAGATATAGTCATGTGTGTTTCCTGTCCTCTCTGAGGTCACCAATTGAAGCACATTCGTCATACCCGTCCTTTAAGTGTCCACGGACAATCCCCACCTCCTCACAAGACATTTTGAGGATTTAGGAGTTCATCATGTGAAATCCTTTGTTCTCTCTATGTGTCTCTTTCTGCATGGCCAGGGGGAGAGCATCTCCTCCGTAAATTTACGATCTGAGATAACAGAACCTGGGTGTAGGAGAGAGAGAGAGAAGGGGAAGCCACTAGCTATACCCCAAAAGGGCCACGTCAGGACACAGGGCAAATAGAACCTTGGCCTGGGTCTCCAGTCAAGGAGGGGGGTTAAATGGAGACGAAGGAGGGTGGGGTGTATGTTCAAACCCCACTCCGGGTTTAAATCCCTGCCCTCTCAGACAGCTCCTCAGCTGAGCAAATAATGAAGTGGGTTAGCTAAGTTAATTGTGAGGGCTGTGACGAGAAGCAGAAGGGCTGGGGAGAATAGCCATCTCTTGCATACAAACACACACACACACCGTGTCATACTGTATGAGTAAGAATTCCTGAGTCATTGGTCAAGCTTCTTGTAATCAGTGTAATCAGGTAGTTAGCTTCCCCTTGTTGAAATGATACAGATGAATACCTCCCCATTCTCTCTGCCTGACATCCAACACCACTGCACTTCTGACCATGATGAGTTTAATTTACATTTAGCATTGAGTTTCACATTGACTTACTATGTTTCCATTAGGTTGGAATGAATCTCTCTCTCTCTGTCTCTTTCCCTTTTGTATCGTAGAACCTGAGTATCGTAGAACCTGAGTATGGTGGCGGAGGGCTCCATCAGTAACCTGAAGAAGCAGATCCATATAGCCCACCTGTTTGGAGTCCTTGTGGTCGTGGCTCTCAACATCTTCAAGTAAGAATTTCAGTCTGAGCAGCTCAACAGCTGTATCCTCAGCTGGCCTGGGTCTCTTCCTCTCTCTCTCTGACCCCAGATTTCTTAAAAGCATGCAATGCACTTATGCAGACACAACATGTATGGTCTTAGAATTTAGATCAGTTTGCGACAAAGATACGCAAACACATATGAGCGTCCGTGACCACACACACACGTAATGTAGTTGAGGTCAGTGTTTAGAGAGCTGAATTTGTTTGACCTAGCATTAGTCTGCCAGTGTAACTGAGGAGTTTACACAGGAACTGTGGCCTGTCAGCAGCTATTAGAGTGTGGTTACATTTCTCCAGGTCCATCCCTCAGCTTTTTACCAAAAGAAAGGCGGGGAGGTGGCTTTGTTTCAATGAAGGATTCAAGCTTTAAATACATCAAGGTTGATCTCTCATTTAAATACATAATGTGTCCCAATGGCTGTGTCACACCACACCATTCATTGCTCTACGTTTGTTCCTCTGGTTGTCTCTAAGGTTATGGTATTCTTGGTTACTCCACAGGACAAATACCCAGGCAGAGATTGACCTGGTGTGCAAGATCGCCAACGAGTCTGAGGCGTCGGATGCCATGCTATATCATCATGGAAGTATGTGAAAGGAAGTAGACTAAATAGACGGGCTTGTCACGTTTCTGCAAAGCCTTCTGGCTTGTGATGTAAGAGTGTGCAGGAATTAGGTTGCTATGTCCGGTCATTATAAAATGCCCCAATATAACACACTTTGTTTATACACCAGTTGGAGAAGTTATTCATTTCTCCAACAATTCTAGTATTACAGTATATGGGGTTTTATGTGAACCTATGGCAATGAGACACAGTGCTATCTTATTTATGTGTAAGCACATGGTGGTTGTTAGCATTAGCATGGTGTAGCACTGGCCTGTGACATTGTTTGGAGCTTGTCATTCCTCTGCTATGCCATACAGAGGAGGTGTGAAGAGAACACTGGCCAAGACTGGGCCTGCTTTGGGCCAACCATACAGCTAGTAGAGAGGTGGTTACTCAAGTGATGATTAACCTTGCCTGGCACCTGAAGACTTGAGCTCCCCTAGTCAGTCCCACGATGATAACTGAGGTTCTCAGTCTTAGACATTTACGTTCAGCCTGTGCACATTGTCCCTGTAATACCTTTATAGCGGTACAGTGTGAAATATGTTGACCCAGAGTTAAAGTCTTAAAACGAATCTAGGCTCATGTGGATGAAGCCTCTTCTAACCACAAGATTATTAAAGACCCGTGACTGGTGACTAAGTGGACAGATACAGACAAACAGCCGACGGCCTGAGGGGCCTGATTCACAGTCGATGCTTTTGCAGACACTGCCATTCAGATTTCCCACATAGGTGTGTTCAGTATGGAGTAAAAAATACATAGCTGACTGAAAGTATAGATTTGGGGAGCCACCATCATGCTTCTTCATTATAACCGTGCTGCTTACCATTTTCAAGTCATTTTAAGATCGGTGAGACATAGTTATTGTGGGCAGGGCTGTTTAGGTATAAGGTCATTACAGTAATGGATGGAAGGAAAGAGTGAATTAGATTAACACTGTGCTGGAGCCTGGGATGGGTCAAAGTCACAGCAGTGGGAAATGGTATCTGGTACCACAGGAACCTACAGAGAATAAGATCCAACAAGACATGACTTGTTGATTGCAGATCTCATCCAGATGGAATAGGAACACAACAACAATATCTGCTTGTTTTTATCCAATTTAAATGTAATTATTTGTTTGTGGGAATTTTATAAAACAAAACATCAACAATATCCAAGGTCTGAGGAATCATTTATTTAATTGTCCCTAATAAATCTGATTAGAATTAAAGACAAAACAAATATTGATGAGATGGTGTAGCTTTGAGAGAAGGAGTGAGCATTCTCTCCATGGCTGAGGAGACTGTTTTGCAAGCTTGTTCTATAAGCATTTTGTGGTGGAGAGAAAATCAAGATGATTATGTCCCTGTCTGCTTTGGAGGGCAAGGGTTGACTGTTATCTTTAGTTTTTGGAGGTGCAATTATATTACCTACCTGAGAGACTGGATTGCTCACGTGCATGCGCTGGTGTGTGTAGGTCAATGGAGCCATTGCTTGTCTGTTTGATAAGCGGTGGTATCATGTAGCTGTCCTCAGATGTCTGGCCAGGCATGGTTTACAACCCGAGCTAAGGACTGTCAACAAGCACAAGACATACTGCAATCCATAGGTTGTTTTAACTTTTGTCTCCTGAGTAAATGTGACAGACACCTCATCTTTTGAGATTAAACATTTAGATTAGAATCAGAATCACTTTCATTTGTCATGTACATTTACATGTACGGGGAATTTAACCTGATGAAATGGTGCTGACCAAAGTAAATAGAATATATACAGATAGACATATATGGGACAATAAAAACGGTAATATCTTATGTTTCTCCGTGACATGACTGAATGATGACACGGATAATATACAGTTGGCTGGGTGTTCCGTGCATCAGCAGGACAGAACAACTGCGTCCGAGGGGTGGGGGTGTGTGTCTATTTGTCAATGTCTAATATTAAGGTTTTGAGGTATTGCTCGTCGAAGCTAGAGTAACTTATGATAAGCTGTAGACCACACTATCTACCAAGAGAGTTTAACTATATTCGTCGTAGCGGTATATTTACCATCACAAACCGATGCTGGCACTAACACCGCACTCAACGAGCTATATAAGGCCATAAGCGAACAAGAAAATGCTCATCCAGATTTGGCGCTCCTAGTGGCCGTGGACTTAATGGAGGCAAACTTAAATCCATTTTACCTCATTTCTACCAGCACGTTACATGCAACCAGAGCCACCAAAAAAGACTCACCTTTATTCCACACACAAGCTCTCCCTCACCCTCCATTTAGCAAATCTGACCATAATTCCATCCTCCTGATTCCTGCTTACAAGCAAAAACTAAGCAGGAAGTACCAGTGACTCGCTCAATACGGAAGTGGTCAGATGAAACAGATGCTACGCTACAGGATTGTTTTGCTAGCACAGACTGGAATATGTTCTGGGATTCATCCAATGACATTGAGGAGTATACCACCTTAATCATTGGCTTCATCAATAAGTGCATTGACGACGTCGTTCCCACAGTGACTGTACATACATCTGCCAACCAGAAGCCATGGATTACAGGCAATATCTGCTCCGAGCTAAAGGCTAGATAGAGCTGCCGCTTTCAAGGAGCGGGACACTAATCCGGACGCTTATAAGAAATCCTGCTATGCCCTCAGACAAATAATCAACAGGCATAGCGTCAACATAGGACTAAGATCGAATCCTACTACACCGGCTCTGATGCTCGTCGGATGTGGCAGGGCTTACAAACTATTACGAACTACAAAGGGAAACCCAGCCGCGAGCTGCCCAGTGACACGAGCCTACCAGATTGGTTAAATGCTTTTTATGCTCCCTTCGAGGCAAGCAACACTGAAGCATGCATGAGAGAACCAGCTGTTCTGGACGACTGTGTGATTACACTCTCCATAGGCCGATGTGAGCAAGACCTTTAACTAGGTCAACGTTCACAAGCTGCGGGAGGCAAATGGATTACCAGGATGTGTACTCACAGTATGCGTGGACCAGCTGGCAAGTGTCTTCACTGACATTTTCAACCTTTCCCTGACCGAGTCGGTAATTCCCTACATGTTTCAAGCAGACCACCATAGTCCCTGTGCCCAAGAAAGTGGAGGTAACCTCCCCAGGTGATAAGGGTAGGCAACAACACATTTGCCACACTGATCCTCAACATGGGGGTGCGTGATTAGTCCCCTCCTGTACTCCCTGTTCACCCACGACTGTGTGGCCAAGCACGACTTCAACATCTTTCATTTTGCTGATGACACAACGGTGGTAGGCCTGATCTCCGACAAAGATGAGACAGCCTACAGGGAGATGTCAGAGACCTCGCAGTTTGGTGCCAGGACAACAACCTCTCCCTCAATGTGAGCAAGACAAAGAAGATGCTCATGGACAACAGAAAAAGGATAGCTGAACACCCCCCCCCATTCACATCGACGGGGCTGTAGTGGAGCGGGTCGTGAGTTTCACGTTTCTTGGTGTCCACATCACCAACAAACTATCATGGTCCAGGCACACCAAGAAAGTCATGAAGAGGACACAAGATTAAAAGATTTGGCATGGGACCCCAGATCCTCAAATGTTATTCAGCTGCACCAACAAGAGCATCCTGACCCTTTGCATCACCGCCTGGTATGGCAACTGCTCAGCATCCGAACATAAGACACTACAGAGGGTAGTTCGTATGGCCCACTGCATCACTGGGGCCAAGCGTCCTGCCATCCAGGACCTACATACTAGGCGATGTCAGAGGAATGCCGTCACCAAGTCATAGACTGACTCAAAAGGCTCCTTAACAGCTTCTACACCCAAGCTTCTACACCCAAGCCATAAGACTGCTGAACCCCCCCCCCATTGTTTTTACACTGCTGCTACTCGCTGTTTGTTGTCTATGTATAGTCACCTCAAAAATTACCTGGACTAACCTTTACCCCTGCACATTGACTTTATTTAATTTCTTTACTTTAGTTTATTTCGGAAATATTTTCTTAACTCTATTTCTTGAACTGCATTGTTGGTTAATTAAGGGCTTAGAAGTAAGCATTTTACTGCAAGTTCTGACCCTGTGGTTTTCGACATGTCCCTCAATTGTTCACGGATTGTACTTCCGGCGCCGACAGAGATGGCCGCCTCGCTTCGCGTTCCTAGGAAACTATGCAGTTTTTTGTTTTTTTACGTGTTATTTCTTACACTAGTACCCCAGGTCATCTTAGGTTTCTTTACATACAGCCGAGAAGAACTACTGAATATAAGATCAGCGTCAACTCACCATCAGTACGACCAAGAATATGTTTTTCGCGATGCGGATTCTGTGTTCTGCCTTACAACCAGTGTAACAGAGTGGATCACATGCAGCGACCAAAAAAAAAAAAAACGACTCAGAAAAAGAGGGAAACGAAGCGGTCTTCTGGTCAGACTCCGGAGACGGGCACATCGTGCACCACTCCCTAGCATTCTTCTTGCCAATGTCCAGTCTCTTGACAACAAGGTTGATGAAATCCGAGCAAGGGTAGCATTCCAGAGGGACATCAGAGACTGTAACGTTCTCTGCTTCACGGAAACATGGCTAACTGGAGAGACGCAATCCGAAGCGGTGCAGCCAGCGGGTTTCTCCACGCATCGCGCCGACAGAAACAAACATCTTTCTGGTAAGAAGATGGGCGGGGGCGTATGCCTTATGGCCAACGTGACATGGTGTGATGAAAGAAACATACAGGAACTCAAATCCTTCTGTTCACCTGATTTAGAATTCCTCACAATCAAATGTAGACCGCATTACCTACCAAGAGAATTCTCTTCGATTATAATCACAGCCGTATATATCCCCCCCCAAGCAGACACATCGATGGCTCTGAACGAACTTTATTTAACTCTCTGCAAACTGGAAACGATTTATCCGGAGGCTGCATTCATTGTAGCTGGGGATTTTAACAAGGCTAATCTGAAAACAAGACTCCCTAAATTTTATCAGATCTATGATATATAGATCTGATAAAGATCATATAGATCTGATATAGATCATATATCTCTGCATCCCTAAATTATATCCATTCATATATCCTTATGTACATATTCTTTATCCCCTTACACTGTGTATAAGACAGTAGTTTTTTTTGGAATTGTTAGTTAGATTACTTGCTCGTTATTACTGCATTGTCGGAACTAGAAGCACAAGCATTTCGCTACACTCGCATTAACATCTGCTAACCATGTGTATGTGACAAATAAAATTTGATTTGATTTGATTTGATTTGATTTGGATGATGTGTGTCCTCCTGGGCAGCTCACAGTGAGTGTCTGGTCTGCGTGGGTCCTTGTCCTCTTTTGGTCAGATGGGAATTTCCCTCACGCTTCATAAAATACGCCACCCGCTTTCCTTGCAGACCCCCACCGGATAGCTCCGCAGACAGATTCAATAATCCTGTTCGTTGATGCCAAATTGTTGTGGAAATTCTACACATGGGACAGTCGAAGTAAATCTAATAGCCTCTACAGGATCGGAGGGTCCCCCGTGGGATGGTTGAGCTAATGTAACATAATGTGATGTAAGTATGTAAGTAATGGAAGTAACAAAAACAATTCCCAGGACATAGACATGTCAGATTTTTTGGCAGAAAGCTTAAAATCTTGTTAATCTAACTGCACAGTCTAATTTACAGTAGCTATTACAGTGAAAGAATACCATGCTATTGTTTGAGGAGAGTACACAGTTAAGAACTTGGAAATGTATTAATAAACAAATTAGGCACATTTATACAGTCTTGATACAACATTTTGATCAGAAATGCAACGTTCATTGGATCAGGTGAAACTTTGCACATACACTGCTGCCATCTAGTGGCCAAAATCTAAATTGCGCCTGGGCTGGAATAATACATTATGGTCTTTCTCTTGCATTTCAAAGATGATGTTACAAAAAAATTGAGGACACACAAACAGACACACACACCCCTCTGCACGTTGCTCCTAATCTGCAGCTTTTTCAGTGAGAATGTGCAGGGAGGTATTTTGCCACATAAAACACATTTAAACACTGTTTTTTCTGATCCGACTATCAACTGTCAATTTACGGATACGATCGTGAGCATGGCCATGTCAGCACATGTTTACAAATCTTGTTTACATGACACATCTAAAATCAGGCTGCCTGATGAGATTTTGATAAACGCACAAAATCACCAATAAAAATAAACGTTCTACCATGTTCTTTTGGGGAAGCCTATTTGATTCTGAGTTCGGACAATATAAAATGTGTATGTGAAAACTATTTCTAAGATGCATAGACCTACTTTCAGTTTTTCTGAACTTCACTCACACATAGCAAGCATAGAGAAAGGCTTGCGCTGCTGGTGCAGTCACAAGCCCAGATCAAATACACTGCTGCAGTTAATGTAGCCTAAGTCAGCTGACATACCATGCAAACCAATTACAGAATGTGACGACAAAACTGAAGCAAATTGTATAATCTGCTGGGTTGATATCCAAGATTTTAATTTAGTACAGTCTGCAAAGGCCCTTAGCATCACTAATATTGAGTTGTACTGTAGAATAAGGTCATAAAGACAGATGACATGCTTACCTCTGTTGTGCCTTGCTGTACCTCTAAATCTTTGTAAAAACAAAAAGACTACTACTGCTGAAAGAAAGATTTTTTGGACTCCATTGAACAACAAGGCAGACCGGTCTTTTATATTTCCCTCCAGTAGTTTCTAATAATATTCACATATTTGTACCATACACTACTGTCATACAGTCTGCTACATGAGTTTGAAACACTGTTCACTACATTAGACAAACTAACATAGGGGCTGGAATCATCCCATATTAGAGTACACTCCATTAGGCCCCATTAACTGCCATTAGCCCCATTAACTGCCATGCACCTGGAACTGAGGCTGGTCTGTGGGTATTCTTCCATCAGCACAGTTTGTCCCGCTCATTGATGGCCATGAGTGCATTGTGGAGCTCATTATGCACAGTCTTCACACTGGGAGAGAGGAGAGAGGGAGAAAAGGGGGAAAGAGAAGGATAGAAATGGGAGGGAGAAAGGGGAAATGAGAGATCAGGGCATGACAGAAAGTATCCGTGAGAGATGTGATAAAGAAAAACCACCCAATCTCTACACACCCTCCTCGTAACAGTCTGACTGCAGGTGTAGCCATCCTCTCATTGTTGATGATGTTCATTGTGGATCATTGCAGATCCTCTTCCTCTCCTCCTCCTGGGATTGGTCAAAGATAGAATCCATCTCCTCCATGTAGCGGGAAAGCAGGAATCGCATCGAGGGATGTTACATTTGCGGGAGATATACACATTGTTACACACACCCACTTACATATGCAGTATATAGGCAAGTTTCCAGTAGAATATCTTGTAATTACAATATTGCAATATTGAGCAAAGGGTAACTGTAAAAAAAAAACGTATTCTCTACTTTGATTGGGGTTGTACTGTATTTTCAAATGTGTTGGTGGATTACAGGTGGATGTACATCTTTGATGTAGACTGTTTTTGTTTTTTACATCATTTCAGGTATGACTGCCAGAAACAAATAAAGCTTTGTAAATTATAGGTATTTAAATGGACTAGATGGTTTCAAATAATAACATTAATTAGCTAGTTAATTCTACTCATCAAGGCCTTTTAAAATAGGAAGTCAACTCTGCTGTTTACAGCTAGCATTAGACATCTAACTAGGAATCGTAGCTAGGTAAGACCTGTGTAACGGTTTTCTAGTGGTGATGAAGGAGAGTCGGACCAAACTGCAGCGTGTCGATTGCGATCCATATTTATTAAACAAAACGTAAACACGACTAAACACTAAACACGACTAAACACTACAAAACAATAAACGTAATGAAAACCGAAAACAGCCTATCTAGTGCAAACTAACAGAGAGTACAAGTAAGACACTAAGGACAATCACCCACGACAAACTCAAAGAATATGGCTGCCTAAATATGGTTCCCAATCAGAGACAACGATAAGCACCTGCCTCTGATTGAGAACCACTCCAGACAGCCATAGACCTTGCTAGACAACCCACTAAGCTACAATCCCAATACCACCACCAAAACCCCAAGACAAACACACCACAATTACAAAAACCCCATGCCACACCCTGGCCTGACCAAATACATAAAGATAAACACAAAATACTTTGACCAGGGCGTGACAGAACCCCCTAAGGTGCGGACTCCCGAACGCACCTCAAAACAATAGGGAGGGTCCGGGTGGGCGTCTGTCCATGGTGGCGGCTCCGGCGCGGGGACGTGGACCCCACTCCTTTAATGTCTTAGTCCCCTCTCCCTTCGTCCCTGGATAGTCCACCCTCGCCGCCGACCATGGCCTAGTAGTCCCCACCCAGAACCCCACTGGACTGAGGAGCAGATCGGGACTGAAGGACAGCTCGGGACCGAGGCAGCTCGGGACTGAGGGGAAGCTCGGGAGTGAGAGAAAGCTCAGGAGTGAGAGGAAGCTCAGGAGTGAGAGGAAGCTCAGGAGTGAGAGGAAGCTCAGGAGTGAGAGGAAGCTCAGGCAGGTAGATAGATCTACCAGCTCCTGGCTGGCTGGTGGTTTCAGCAGATCCTGGCTGACTGGCAGATCCTGGCTGACTGGCAGATCCTGGCTGACTGGCAGATCTGGAAGAGTCTGGTTGACTGGCAGATCTGGAAGAGTCTGGTTGACTGGCAGATCTGGAAGAGTCTGGTTGACTGGCAGATCTGGAAGAGTCTGGTTGACTGGCAGATCTGGAAGAGTCTGGTTGACTGGCAGATCTGGAAGAGTCTGGTTGACTGGCAGATCTGGAAGAGTCTGGCTGACTGGCAGATCTGGAAGAGTCTGGCTGACTGGCAGATCTGGAAGAGTCTGGCTGACTGGCAGATCTGGCGGCGCTGGGCAGACTGGCGGCGCTGGGCAGACTGGCGGCGCTGGGCAGACTGGCGATGCTGGGCAGACTGGCGGCGCTGGGCAGACTGGCGGCGCTGGGCATACTGGCGGTGCTGGGCAGACTGGCGGTGCTGGGCAGACTGACGACGCTGGGCAGACTGACGACGCTGGGCAGACTGACGACGCTGGGCTGACTGGCGATGCTGGGCAGACTGGCGATGCTGGGCAGACTGACGGCGCTGGGCAGACTGGCGACGCTGGGCAGACTGGGGGCACTGGCGGCGCTGGGCAGACTGGCGGCACTAGCTGCTCCATATAGGCTGACAGCTCTGGCGGCTTCTTACAGACTGACCGCTCTGGCGGCTCCGGGCTGACTGGCAGCTCCTTGCAGACTGGCAGCTCCTTGCAGACTGGCAGCTCCTTACAGACTGACAGCTCCGTGCAGACTGACAGCTCCGTGCAGACTGACAGCTCCTTGCAGACTGGCAGCTCCATGCAGACTGGCAGCTCCATGCAGACTGGCAGCTCCATGCAGACTGGCTGCTCTATGCAGACTGACATCTCTGGCTGCTTCATGCAGACTGACATCTCTGGCTGCTCCATGTAGACTGGCTGCTTCATGCAGACTGGCAGCTCGGGCTGCTTCATGTAGACTGACAGCTCTGGCTGCTCCATGCGGACTGACAGCTCTGGCTGCTCCATGTAGACTGACTGCTTCATGCAGACTGGCAGCTCGGGCTGCTTCATGTAGACTGACAGCTCTGGCTGCTCCATGCAGACTGACAGCTCTGACTGTTCCATGCAGACTGACAGCTCTGGCTGCTTCATGCAGACTGGCAGCTCTGGCTGCTCCATGTAGACTGGCTGCTTCATGCAGACTGGCAGCTCGGGCTGCTTCATGTAGACTGACAGCTCTGGCTGCTCCTTGCAGACTGGCAGCTCCATGCAGACTGGCATCTCTGGCTGCTCCATGCAGACTGACAGCTCTGGCTGCTTCATGCAGACTGGCAGCTCTGGCTGCTCCATGCAGACTGGCAGCTCTGGCTGCTCCATGCAGACTGACAGCTCTGGCTGCTCCATGCAGACTGACAGCTCTGGCTGCTCCTTGCAGACTGGCATCTCTGGCTGCTCCATGCAGACTGACATCTCTGGCTGCTCCATGCAGACTGACAGCTCTGGCTGCTCCATGCGGACTGACAGCTCTATGCGGACTGACAGCTCTGGCTGCTCCATGCAGGCTGGCAGCTCTGGCTGCGCTGAACAGGCGGGAGACTCCGGCAGCGTAGGAGAGGAGAAAGGCTCTGGCTGCGCTAAACAGGCGGGAGGCTCCGGCAGCGCTGTAGAGGAGGAAGGCTCTGGCTGCGCTGAACAGGCGGGAGGACCCGGCAGCGCTGTAGAGGAGAAAGGCTCTGGCTGCGCTAAACAGGCGGGAGACTCCAGCAGTGCAGGAGAGGAGAAAAGCGCTGGCTGCGCTGAACAGGCGAGACACACTGAAGGCCTGGTGCATGGTGCTGGAACTGGTGGTACTGGATCGAGGACACGCACAGGAAGCCTGGAGCGGGGAGCTGCTACCGGAGGACTGGAGTGTGGAGGTGGCACAGGATGGGCTAGACCGTGAAGGCGTACTGGAGATCTTGAGAGCAGTGTTGGCACAGGATGTGCAAGGCTAGGGATGTGCACAGGAGGCCTGGTGCGTGAGGCTGGCACCAACTTCACCAGCCGACTAACACGCACCTCAGGACGAGTATGGAGCGCTAACCCAGGTGCCATCAAATCCCCAACACGTTCCGTCGGGCGAATTCCATGCAAAAAGCACCAACACAGCAACTCCCTCATTTCTCTCTCCTCCAATTTCCCCATTAACTCCTTCACAGTCTCTGGTTCTGGTCTCCTCCTTGGCTCCTCACGATAAACAGGGAGAGTTGGCTCAGGTCTGACTCCTGACTCTGCCACACTCTCCCTGAGCCCCCCAAGAAATTTTGGGGCTGATTCTCAGGCTTCCATCCGCTACGCCGTGCTGCCTCCTCATATCTGCGCCTCTCAGCTTTCGCCGCCTCCAGTTCTTCCTTGGGGCGGCGATATTCTCCAGGCTGAGCCCAGGGTCCTTTACCGTCCAGTTCTTCCTCCCATGTCCATTTCTCCAGGTGGTGCAGCCTCTCCCACTGCAGCTGCTGCTGCTCCTGCTGCTGCTGCCTCTGTTGCCTCTCCTGTGGTTCCTGCCTGTTAACACGCTGCTTGGTCCGTTGGTGGTGGGTGATTCTGTAACGGTTTTCTAGTGGTGATGAAGGAGAGTCGGACCAAACTGCAGCGTGTCGATTGCGATCCATATTTATTAAACAAAACGTAAACACGACTAAACACTAAACACGACTAAACACTACAAAACAATAAACGTAATGAAAACCGAAAACAGCCTATCTAGTGCAAACTAACAGAGAGTACAAGTAAGACACTAAGGACAATCACCCACGACAAACTCAAAGAATATGGCTGCCTAAATATGGTTCCCAATCAGAGACAACGATAAGCACCTGCCTCTGATTGAGAACCACTCCAGACAGCCATAGACCTTGCTAGACAACCCACTAAGCTACAATCCCAATACCACCACCAAAACCCCAAGACAAACACACCACAATTACAAAAACCCCATGCCACACCCTGGCCTGACCAAATACATAAAGATAAACACAAAATACTTTGACCAGGGCGTGACAACCTGAATGTATCTCTGGTTAATAACATTAACTAGATAGCTAGATCAAGATAATGCATAGCCAGATTATTTGTATTTCTGGAATAGTCATAAATAGCTAGCTAAATAACTGGCTAGGTAGCTAACATTCAGGAGCTATCAATGTTCAAATGTTACTTAACCTAGCTAGATATCCAGCTAATGTAGCTAGCTAACGTTAGCAAGCTGGGTGGCTAGCTAGTACCTATGTTCAACATCTAACGTTGTGATACACAAACAGAACAATGCATGGAATAATCTGCAGAAAAAGGCACATATAAGAACTTTTAACCAAGCTAACTAGCTAACCCCCATTGGTTTGTTTTAACTAAGGTTAACTAGCAAGCTGTTTGGGCTCCTTGTGGTCAATTTACAGTGTACAAATTGCTAAACAACCAACCCGTTTGCCGCAACATGACCAATAGAGCTAACAACCAGATTTTTGTCTGGACTATATTTTCTGGTGGAAGAATTTAATTGTATGAAGCGATGTCTGCAATATGCAAAATTTGAATAGTTCACCGAACTTCGGTTTATGTGACAAATCAAGCAATGTATAGTGTAGGGAATCATCATTGTCATGTAAATTGCAGTGACATTGTATTTTCAGCTGTTTGAAGATGGTGTACAAAAAAAGTTATTAACAGGAAGCATAGAAATTGCTCAAAGACCAACCACTTCTTAGATTTGCTTCAATGAGAATAACAGATCTATAACTCACATTTCTATTTGAATTTGGTCAGGTGGCCAAAAAAGTTACATGTTTCAGCTTTACTTTAATATGTTGGTAACTGTTTAATAAAATCAAGGCACGTGAAGCAGTCACATTTTCCGGTGACTATTCAGAAAATCATTATGTGGAAGTTATGTACTGTGGTAAATGTATTCCTTTCATGCAAATGTAGGCACTTTATCATTATGGAATTGTAAGACCTTTTTACAGTTGATCTAGTGTCTGTAGCTTAAACTGTTAAAGAGCTGTAAACATTTTGAAAATCAACAACTTTAGGCTGCCATTGACAGTCATGTTGTTTTATGCGATTTCAAAGAGTTCTAATGCACAGTAGTAATGTATGGTGGCAGGATTTATGTTATTATCAGACCTTCTGGAAAAAAGACTTTCAGCATAAGCAGCTTGACTGCTGCTTGAGTACTGTAGCTGTATTGATACTTGATACTTCAACAACAGATGTAGTCACATTGAATGGCTTGATTAGGATTTAAACCTTCTCTCAAACAACTTAATACATACTCTTAGAATAGGGTTCCCCCTACCCTGCAAGCAGATACCCATAGACTTCCAGTCATTGCACTAATGCTAGTTAGCATTGGCTCACAAATCTACCTTTAACTTCCTTCATACTGGACACAGATACATAAAAATAGTGTCCCTTAGATCATCTGACTCTGGGGAAGTAAACAAAGGGCCTCATTGTCAAAATCCTGAAGTATTCATTTAAGGGGCGAAGCCGGGGGGGGGGGGTGGTTCTACTATGCTAACATAGGAAATGTTTTAAGATGGTCATACCAAGGATCATTTAGATTTTTGATTTTGAAATTTAGGACCCCTTTAGATATAATATATTTTTTTACAAAAATTATTTGATAAAACCTTTGTATTTATTAAGGAACCCCATTCTTTCTGGTGTCCAGCAACATAAAGGCAGTAATATACAATACCATGTTTTATTGGAATCACTTTTATAGATAACTTTGATACCTGGAAACAGAAGATACTCTACAGGAATGACGGCATCCATCCAAATCAAGGCTGTGTTGAAACAATGACCCAAGACCAGCTCAGTTAATCCCTACCATTGTGACAACGAGTCGTCATAATGCTGCATCAAATGTGATCCTGGGGGCATTAGCAGACACAATGGAAGTAACTTCAATTATGTCCCCCTAATTGCCCTGAATACCTCTGTTGATCCTACAGCTATTATATGCAGTAATCATGAGCCGTTGAACCAGAGTTATACTGTTAGCACTGCGGCGGTGTGCCATAGTAGGAAGATCACCGTGTGCAGCTCACCCTGCTCTATCAGCTCTAATATATAAATAACATGAGCACATCTACTTCTGATAAGCTTCCCAGTAAAGCATAAAAAATAATCAAGCAACCCAGAAAGTGCTAAAAAATAGCCCATATTAACATATGTAGCCTAAGAAACAAGGTCCATGAAGTCAATAACTTGCTTGTAATAAATAACTTGCTTGTAACAGAACATTCATATTCTGACTATCTCTGAAATTCACTTAGACAATAGCTTTGATGATACAGTAGTAGCAATTCATGGTTATAACATCGAACCGAGAAGACAGAAATGCCAACAGGGGTGGTGTTGGGGTCTATATTCAGAGCCACACGATGTCGCCAGTGTTTGGAATATGGCTGAGTTGCACAAGAGTTGCTGAGTTGCATAAGACGTGATGAGGAGAGCTTTTTTCTTTTCATTCATGTATTGAATACAGATTGCCCTGTCTACAATTTGATCAATTATTAACGTTTAAAAATACCTAACGTAGTATTACAAAAGTATTTTGAAATATTTTGGCAAAGTTCATAGGGAACTTTTTGAAATATTTTGTAGTGAATTTGCGTTTTTCTAAGCTGTTTTTATATGGATCAAACGGGCTTTATAAATGGACATTTTCGATATATATGGACGGAATTAATCGTACAAAAGGACCAATTGTGATGTTTATGGTACATATTGGAGTGCCAACAAAAGAAGCTTGTCAAAGGTAATGCATATTTTCTATTTTATTTCAGCGTTTTGTGTAGCGCCTGCTACGCTAGCTCCTTTGTTTACTGCTGGTGCAGATGGCTGCAGGCTATCAGATAATAGCTTCTTATGCTTTCGCCGAAAAGCATTTTTAAAATCTGACATGTTGGCTGGATTCACACCGAGTGTAGCTTTAATTGAGTATCTTACATGTGTGATTTAATAAAAGTTTGAATTTTATAGCATTTTATTTGAATCTGGCGCTCTGCATTTCCCCTGGAAATTGGCCAGTTGAGACGCTAGCGTCTCCCCTATCCTCATTAAGTACCTGAAACCCTTTCTTGTGGAGAGTTGCTATAGACCACCAAGTGCTAACAGAGAGGTATATTTTCTGAGTGACCTTAATATTGATGGGCTTTCAATAATCTGCCAACAAAAACAAAAGCTTCAAACTGTAACCAGGTTATCAGTCAATCTACCAGGGTATTTACAAACTTGGTGTTACTTGCTGAGGAGGCCTGTAATTCGCACATTCTGAAATTCCAAACAAAATGTTACTGTATGGCGAGCTGCCAAACCCGCAATGAACGCTGCTACTCAAACCCGTACAACGTAACCACATCTTGATGGACAAACACACACACACATGCACACAGTCACCAGCACATATGATTTACCAGACAGGCACACCATCTCAGGTTGAAAATACGTCTGTGTGTGTGTGTGTGTGTGTAAGAGAGTTTATGCATCACATGTTAACAGTAACCTGAGTGCTGTGCATTGTGACTTTGCCAAATTGTTGCTCTTAATCAGATATTTCCTCATATGGATATGTTGCGTAAGAGAGAAACTTCTCACACAGCCTGGTAACTTGCACAGGGTTCCCACAGGTCCTTGAAATCCTTGAAGGTTTGTGAATTTGAGAAGAAAAACCATCAGGGGTGGATAAGCTTTAATATTGTGGGAAGATTGTTGCTTCCATCAATGTAATTGTCTGTATTTCCAATCCCCCATATATTTTTGGGGTAAACATACATACATACATACATACATACATACATACATACATACATACATACATACATATACACATACAGTTGAAGTCGGAAGTTCACATACACCTTAGCCAAATACATTTAAACTCAGTTTTTCACAATTCCTGACTTTTAATCCAAGTCAAAATTCCCTGTCTTAGGTCAGTTAGGATCACCACTTTATTTTAAGAATGTGAAATGTCAGAATAATAGTGGAGAGAATGATTAATTTCAGCTTTTATTTCTTTCGACACATTCCCAGTGAGTCAGAAGTTTACATACACTCAATTAGTATTTGGTAGCATTGCCTATAAATTGTTTAACTTGGGTCAAACGTTTCGGGTGGCCTTCCACGAGCTTCCCACAATAAATTGGGTGAATTTTGGCCCACGTCATCCTGACAAAGCTTGTGTAATTGAGTCAGGTTTGTAGGCATCCTTGCTCGCACACGCTTTTTCAGTTCTGCTCACAAAATTTCTAAAGGATTGAGGTCAGGGCTTTGTGATGGCCACTCCAATACCTTGACTTTGTGGTCCTTAAGCCATTTTGCCACAACTTTGGAAGTACGCTTTGGGTCATTGTCCACTTGGAAGACCCATTTGCCACCAAGCTTTAACTTCCTGACAGATGTCTTGAGATGTTGCTTCAATATATCCACATAATTATCCATCCTCATGATTACAAATATTTTGTGAAGTGCACCAGTCCCTCCTGCAGCAAAGCACTCCCACAACATGATGCTGCCACCCCCGTCCTTCACAGTTGGGATGGTGTTCTTCGGCTTGCAAGCCTCCCCCTTTTTCCTACAAACATAACGATGGTCATTACGGCCAAACAATTCTATTTTTGTTTCATCAGACCAGAGGACATTTCTCCAAAAAGTACAATCTGTCTCCCCATGTGCAGTTGCAAACTGTAGCCTGGCTATTTTATGATGGTTTTGGAGCGGTGGCTTCTTCCTTGCTGAGCGGCCTTTCAGTTCATGTCAGTATACTTTTGTTATGTTTCCTCCAGCATCTTCACAGGGTCCTTTCCTGTTGTACTGGGATTGATTTGCACTTTTCGCACATAAGTACATTCATCTCTAGGAGACAGAACACGTCTCCTTCCTGAGCGGTGTGACGGCTGCTTGGTCCCATGGTGTTTATACTTGCGTACTATTGTTTGTACAGATGAACGTGGTACCTTCAGGCATTTGGAAATTGCTCCCAAGGATGAACAAGACTTGTGGAGGTCTAAAAAGAAGATTCTGAGGTCTTGGCTGATTTCTTTTGATTTTCCCATGATGTCAAGCAAAGAGGCACTGAGTTTAAAGGTAGAAGTTGAAATACATCCACAGGTACCCCTCCAATTGACTCAAATTATGTCAACTAGCCTATCAGAAGCCTCTAAAGCCATTACATACTTTTCTGGAATTTTCCAAGCTGTTTAAAGGCAGTCAATTTAGTGTATGTACACTTCTGACACACTGGAATTGTGAAATAATCTGTCTGTAAACAATTGTTGGAAAAATGACTTGTGTCATGCACAAAGTAGATGTCCTAACCACCTTGCCAAAACTAGAGTTTGCTAACAAGAAATTTGTGAAGTGGTTGAAAAATTTGTTTTAATGACTCTAACCTATGTGTATGTAAACTTCCGACTTTAACTGTAGATAAAGCAGAAGTGCTGAACCTAACCATTCAGACCACAGTCCTACATGTATGTTTTCAAAAATGTTCTGTTTTAGTGTTTGTCCTGTAAGTTTAATCAAGGAAAAAGCCCCAAAAAGATAAGCTAAACACAGATATATACTGAACTAAAATATAGACGCAACAAGTAATGTGTTGGTACAATGTTTCATACACACAGAAGCTTTTTTTTCTCTATTTTTGTGCACATACTTATAATAATCCATCCACCAGACAGCTGTGGCATATCAAGGAGCTAATTAAACAGAATAATCATTACAGGTGCAAATGTCATGTTAATTTCTCTACCATAAGCCAATGTCATTTTAGAGAATTTGGCAGTACCTCCAACCGGCCTCACAACCGCAGACCATGTGTAAACACGGGACCTCCACATCCGACTTCTTCACCAGCGGGATAGTCTGAGGAGGAAGGGATGAGGTTGCTGGGGAGTATTTATATCTGTAATAAAGCCCTTTGACTGGGCCTGGCTCCCCAGTGGGTGGGCCTGTTTCCCAGGTGGGTGGGCCTCTGCCCAGTCATGTGAAATCCGTAAATTAGGGCCTGATAAATTTATTTCAATTGAAGACACCTATCCTATAGGATTTATCCTATTTTCTAAAGGAATTCTTGTATTGGAATCCTATAGTATTTTATAGGAATCCAATGGAGTCCAATAGGACTGGTTCCAAAATCTGAGAAGATTTTTCTACTAGGGATCTACCAGAAATTGGCAAAACGGGGTTGTTTTGCACACACAGACAAGGCACACACAGTGCATTTGGAAAGTATTCAGACCCCTTGACTTTATCCACTTGTGTTACGTTACAGGCTTAATTTAAATTGGAATAAAAAACGTTTTCAAATGTATACAAAAAAACTACGGGAATATCACATTTACAAAAGTGTTCAGACCCTTTACTCAGTACGTTGTTGAAGCACCTTTGGTAGCAATTACAGACTCAAGCCTTCTTGGGTATGATGCTACAGGCTTGGCATATTTAGGGAGTTTCACCCATTCTTCTCTGCAGATCCTCTCAAGCTCTGTCAGGTTGGATGGAGAGTGTTGCTCCACAGCTATTTTAAGGTCTCTCCAGAGATATTCAATCGGGTTCAAGCCCAGGCTGTGGCTGGGCCACTCAAGGACATTCAGAGACCCGGAGCCAATCCTGCATTGTCTTGGCTGTGTGCTTAGAGACGTTGTACTATTGGAAGGTGAACCTTCACCCCAGTCTGAGGTCCTGAGCACTCTGGAGTAGGTTTTCATCAAAGATCTCTCTGTACTTTGCTCCGTTCAACTTTCCCTTGATCCTGACTAGTCTCCCAGTTCCATTTAACTTTTAATGACATCCCAAAATAGACAATCTTCCACATTCCATCTCTCCTCATTACCAGCACTCGGAGGATGAAATATATTGTCCCCGTGTCCATTGTTTGATGTTCTAGTTTTGGGCTGTAAACTCTTCCTAAGGCACAAAGACATTCCGATCACCAATACTGGAGACCAGAAAGGAGTTGGTCTGCTGCCTTACAATTTACGATTGACGTAAGGTGTCATAAAACCCCCACATCAATCGCTCTACAGAGAGAGCTCTGTAACACTGTCACCTGGTCCTTTGGATCCTGACAGGAGAGGCATGGCACTCCAGATGTGACGCTTGGCATTCAGTCCAAAGAGTTTAACCTTGATTTCATCAGATATGGGAATCTTGTTTCTTTAGGTGCCTTTTGGCAAACTCTAATGTGCCTTTTACTGAGGAGTGGCTTCAGTCGGTCCACTCTACCATAAAGGCTGGATTGGTGCAGTGCTGCAGAGATTGTTTTCCTTCTGGAAGGTTCTCCCATCTCCACAGAGGAACTCTGGAGCTCTGTCAGAATGCTCATCAAATTCTTGGTCACCTCCCTGACCAAGGCTCTTCTCCCCTGATTGCCAGTTCTAGGAAGAGTCTTGGTGGTTTCAAACTTCTTCCATTTAAGAATGATGGAGTCCACTGTGTTCTTGGGGACCTTCAATGCTGCAGAAATGTTTTGGTACCCTTCCCCAGATCTGTGCCTTGACACAATCCTGTTTCGGCGCTCTATGGACATTTCCTTTGACCTCATGGCTTGGTTTTTGCTCTGACATGCACAGTCAAATGTGGAACCTTATAAATACAGGAGTGTGCCTTTCTAAGTCATGTCCAATCAATTGAATTTCCTACAGGTGGACTCCAATCAAGTTGCAGAAACATATCAAGGATGAGCAATGGAAACAGGATGCACCTGAGCTCAATTTCGAGTCTCATAGCAAAGGGTCTGTTTTTTATTTTTAATACATTTGCAAACATTTCTAAAAACCTGTTTTTGCTTTGTCATTATGGGCTATTGTGTGTAGACTGATGAGGACATTTTATTTTATTTTATCCATTTCAGAATAAGGCTGTAACATAACAAAATGTGGAAAAAGTAAAGGGGTCTGAATGCTTTCCGAATGCACTGTATATTTAGCAATAACAAACAAGAAAAAACATTTCTAGAATAATAACGTTAGAAAACCAGAGATTCTCTGAAGCTGACCTTGGGAGTTAGGCTAATTAACACTGCAAGCTCGTGCTAGCTGTGACGTCATCAGTCACTCTTAAAGGGACATGCTTTCTTACAGGTAAGTTGATACCGGTTGGGGCGCAGGAGATGGGGGTGTGAGCAGGTGGGTCTGGGCAAGGTTGATGTTGTGAATGTTTGAATATGTTGACGTTTATATGTGTATGTTTTGTATTGTTGCAACAAAAATAATAAAAAATTAAATTCCAGTAGGAACAAAAGTAGTCCTATAGGATTCTGATATAGGTGATACAAAATCCTATCATATATGGAACAATATAATTACTTTTGATTTCCAATCGGGGGAGAAAGTTGTCAAATATGATACCATTTGGATTCTGATGACACAAAATACTGGTGACACAAAATACTTTAGGACTGCGAGAATCCTATAGGCAGTGGCAACCTTTCATTCAGGGCAGGTGGGGCTTTCCTGTTTTGCATTTTATTTAGGCATTAATACATGTCACATATCAGTTTGCAAACAATGTAAATAATATATATATATATATAATTGAGTTAAGAAAATAATTTTCTCGAGTAAAGCAGCTCCAAAATGCAGGTGTTTCAGCCTAGCTCTGTGTTTTCTGTGGTGGTGCGGCAAGCCAGCAGAGAATATTGAGTTGCGCCGTGATTGACTCAGTGTTCTATCACTCATGGGGACACTAAATCACCGCCACGTGTAAGGGTAGAGCTAGAAAATTCAAGCTCCTTGGGTGCTGCCATAGAGTTACATTAGAAGTGCCCATCCAAGAAGGGTCAAGGTCAGTGGCCACAGATAACATTACGTCAAATCATATTATATCTACAGTAGCTTTGATTGGACTGATCATGTCAACATCATGCTTTCAAAATCTTAGCTAGCAGTCATCATCATGAATGAAGTCGACAATCTACTGGCAAATCGTTTTTAATCCTTGTATATGAAGAGTATTAATGAAGAGAAATTATAGATAAAATGTATCGGTGCTCATCGTCCATTGGACACAAACATTACACAACAAGTTGGAAATCACAAATTCAAACAATGAATGATTTGGAAGGAATCAGTGTGGCTAACGCCCAATTTTTCAGTTTTTGATTTGTTAAAAAAGTTTGAAATATCCAATAAATGTCGTTCCACTTCATGATTGTGTCCCACTTGTTGTTGATTCTTCACAAAAAAATACAGTTTTATATCTTTATGTTTGAAGCCTGAAATGTGGCAAAAGGTCGCAAAGTTCAAGGGGGCCGAATACTTTCGCAAGGCACTGTATGTAGCCTTTATTTATCCTACCGTTCTGACTTTGTGTACAGGGAGAACACTGTAAGAACGGCCCATGTTCTGAATTCTGTCGCTGTACATTTCAAAAGTGCTGAACAAATAGTTGTATTGACTACGTTCGTCCTAGATTGCTCATTGTCTTAATTGAAATTACGGATGGCCTCTCATCCGCTTGTCGTCCCCTTACGCCATAGTTTCTACATCTCAATTGTCAGTAGAAGCCACATTTGTTTAAGCAAGTCAGCCATATGAGCAATGTTTTTTTTAAAGGCCGTAAATGAGGCTGTATGAACTGTTTCGCTGCCAACAAGGCTCCGCTGATCGCCAGGTGTCGCAGTGGTAAGGTGTTGAGCCTGCTGTTGGGACAGCTTTATGTAGGCTCTAACAGTTTGTGGGCAGCGTTTGTCACCATTATAGTGCAATTCATGCATTGTTTAGTTTTGTGTTGTGGCTTTGCTGGCATGCCCATCTGTTGTTGTTTTTTTGCCTGTCAAGGTGTACATGCCAAAACCAACACTGCCTATAGGATCCAAAATTATACTTTTTTATTTTATTTATACTTTTTTATTATACTTGAAAATTTAGGCATAAACAATACATATGGTACAGTACAATAGGGAAAATAGAATAAAGATGCTCCTCCCCTTTGATCTGAAAACAACCCGCTCTGTGTAGCAGGTAGAAAGTCACAGTGACAAGATGCTGCTACCAAATTAAGTGATTATGCAACGCTTGCTATTGCACACTGGCCTTGGCCATGTTGTAGGGAGGGGAGGAGCGGGGTCCTAAAAGAGTTCGCTGCCTCTCACGTTTCATCACTTGAGCGCTCGACTACCCCGTCTCGGTCCTAGGACGCATTTTAGGCGCGTGGATGCATACTTGCTATCACTGACTACCTTTTTTTAAATTGCTTTTATCGCATTTGCCGTGGTTTCCGGACGAGCAGGAGCCAAAGAGTTGAAATAAGTGCGGTTTTCGCTATGGGAGCACAGACCTCAGCGCATCGGGACGGGAAGAGCCAAGAGGATGCTTCAGCCGAGAATCTGAGATCAGCGGTGAACGCGATTTCGGAGGGAGATAGCGTCGTCGAATCCAAGGTAAAACAACGGTACCCAGTAATGGCCACGTTACAGCTGACAATGTCAATATCTACTACCCTCAGGCTTAGCCTACACCCCATGTTTATAAACATATTTTAGTTTATTTTGATAGAAAAAAAAAGTATAAAATATTGGGCATCAATGTTGAATATTTTTGAGAAATTATAAACTCACGATGCTGGGATGCAGTGCAACTTTTTTTTGCTGAGTAATGCTATGAGGTGCCTGTGGTCGCTGCAGTTAGCCTGTCTGTAGTAGGCTGTAGTAGCGGACTAAACTCTACTCCCGCAGTAATAAAAACGCCAACTGTGGTCTGCCGTGGTCACGATTTACGGCTCAACATCATGGGCTCACGGCATCAACAGTCCCTGTGTGCGTTTCAATAGCCTATAGCAGCCTAACATGGATCTGCTGCTGCTGATGATGGAGAATGATAAGAAGAAGAATAAAACAGAGATTTATTAAACATTTATATTCATAACACACATGCAGTCACAATACAGGCTGCAATATTTTGTAGCTTGTAATGAATGGCACTCCCCAAGTTGATTGACAGCGGCATGTCTTGGTCTTCAGATTTAGCCTCCACATCTAGATAGTTTCCTGCACTTTTTGAAACATACTCAAAGATACCCTAGATAAAATGATGAAAATCATAAAAAAGGTATTGGCCAGTAATAACCTTTTAGCTTTTTGTGTCACATGATAATGCCATGTTTTGATTCCAATGTGCTTGTCCCAGCTCATACATAGCTGTCAAATCAAAACATGTGCTGGTCCTATGTTAGTATGTAGGGTGCATAATTGTCACATCTGTGTTAAATTGCGAACAATGAACCATGTTGACAACAAGGTCCATATGACTGACACGGATTCTGCTGTGGTGGACAGTGCAGTGCCCCGAGACTCAGCAGCGCTGGGAAGGCATGTCTCAATTTTCACCTTGTGAAAAGAAAAATGACAAGAGCACAGCAAATGTCCAAGGGGGTGCCTGGCTGGTTCTGACTTAAGATCCAGACGCACCGACGCAAACACGCGCACGCACACACACACACACACACACACACACACACACACACACACACACACACACACACACACACACACACACACACACACACCTTCATTTAATTAGGCATAACAATCATTCTTTTACTGTGGCTGGTGTTCTAGAAGCCAGGCGTGGCACAGTGGGTGTCCAACACGATACACTCTGCAGCTGGGAGCTGTGGATAGGCATTCATTTAATTAGGCATAACAATCATTCTTTTACTGTGGCTGGTGTTCTAGAAGCCAGGCGTGGCACAGTGGGTGTCCAACACGATACACTCTGCAGCTGGGAGCTGTGGATAGGCATCAGTGATGTTTTTGTTCTACTGTAAGATAAGAGGAGATAGGCCCACTGACTCCAGATGGGTTATGGATATATTGCCTCTGTGTGAACGCTTCTGTAGGTTATGCGTGAATAATTCAGCTTTAGGAGGACTTCAGTTAATGGCTTGGTACATTTGGCCACCTGCTGTTTTTGAAGCACCATTAAACATAATGCATTTCTTGACCTTTTAGTAGCCAGAAGGTGTAAAGTCAAGTTGATCTTTATTTTGTTGTATTTTACAGGTCAACAGCTACATCAAAGAGTATTTTAATATTACCATTCTATGCTGAACATAAAATGAACAGTAAATATTAGAGACTTTCAAAGATCCATTTCCCTTATATTTTGATGCAGCTGTATAGCACAAACTAAGCATTCCCTCAAGCTTGTTTTTCTGTGTGCTCCTGATGTCATGGTGTGTAATAGTGAGGGTATTGTGATTTGTGATTTTAGCAAGAACAGAGAAATAGGCATGTATGTATTTTGGATGACAATATGTACCCCACTGTAGCAGCTTTGTAGGACTTTTCAAGCAACTTGCTACTTTGCTACTTCAAACATTTTTGCTTTCTCACCAATCTCAAATTTTAGTAACTTCTTGCATTTTTACTCGATATTTGACTCCTAGTATCGATTTGTAAAAAGCTAGTGATAACTACCGCTAGTTGGCACTACTTGCACTGAAACTCGGTTATTTTTCATCCTATAGCTTGTTCTCCATCTTCTTTTTAAATAATGAGCCAACATGTTTTCAGTACTTTTATTTCCCTGACTGATAAAAACGTATTTTCTCATGCTCTCTCATCTCTCTGTAGCAGACATATAGTGAGCAATATGTTTGGACCATCAAATTGCAATAGAATCGCTGTATCGTCTCGCAATACATATAGAATCGTGAGAATCGCAATACATATTGTATCGGCACCTAAGTATTGTGACAATATTGTATCGTGAGGTCGCTGGCAATTCCCAGCCCTACTAAATACATTGTTTTGCTCCTGACACACAATACCTGTGTCAATCAAGAAATGTATGTAGCATGAACATTCCTTACACAGCACCATCCATCCGTAAGCACATACATGCATTCATACAAACACTGTTTACACATGCCTGTGTCATGCAACATGCAGTTCACAATAGAGGGCCATTCACTTGCTCTCAGCAGAACACAGTAGCAGGTGATTATACACATTTACATGGGAAATGTTATGTAATGTAATGAGTAGATCGCTTAAAGGCCCATACGTTCTTTTATAATGATCTTTGGCTGGTCTAGCTCCGTTATGACTTTTATTATTCTGTTTAGGACTGAAGGACGAGGCAGGCATAGAGGGATGGGAGTGGGTAGGGAGGAGGGGAGGGCGTAAAGCCAAATTGAGGAGCCATTGAGGATTGGCTGAGGGAGACAGGCTTGATTGTGCACCAGCCCAAAACAGCCAGGAAGGAGAGTGTTTTGGGTGGGGGGATGGAGGGATGGAGGGATGAGAGACAGAGAGTGGGAGAGAGAGGGGAGGAGAGAGGTAGAGAGAGAGACCGAGAGGTGGAGTGAAATGGGGACCTGCCAGGGTGACATAAAGACCGATGAATCGGGTGATTGTTCTTGGTCCCCTTGGTTAAAAGGACCCTGATGACAGCAGGGGTAGAGAGTGAAACAGACTCAGGTAAAGAAAGAGTATAATGGGGAGATCTAGGCAGCCAGGCAACCCGTGATACAAGTCAGTATTCAACGTCCATCCATGTCTGAGCAAGTTGGAAGATGACGTGGAAACTGGCCACTAGGGGCAACAATGAGTGGTGTTACCTTCAAGTAGATTTCAATTTTTGATTGTAGATGGTGTTGGCAGATGGGCATAAGCATCTGCCTCTGATTCCAAATCCAGCAATAGAAAGTTGTTTTTTGAATTTTCTGTTTTAAGCATATCCCAAACCTTAACACTTACCTTGAGCATTTGGAGTTAATGCCTAAACCTTGTTATATTTATTTAAGGCAAGTCAGTTAAGAACAAATTCTTATAAACATTAACGGCTTACCCTGGCGGCGCTGGGCCAATTGTGACTATGGGACACCCAATCACGGCCGGTTGTGATTCAGCCTAGAATCGTACCAGGATCTGTAGTGATGCCTCTAGCACTGAGATGCAGTGCCTTAGACCGCTGCATCACTTGGGAGCCCGAACCTAACCCTTACAATTTCAGAGTTATTGCCTTAACTTAAACAAAATGCAAAAACTTCGAAATTTGACGTTTGAGAAACATAGATGAACGTCTAATTCTGACATGAGACTGTGAGAGCTAGTTGGATCGAGTACCTCTTCTCTCATCTGCAGCTATGGGTTAATGCGAGAGTTTGGACTAAGTAGGAGTCTGTAGCTAGGTCCCAATAATCTCTCAAGGCCTCTCTCCGTTCCCCAACTTCTTCTCTTCATGACAACTGAGGGGTGGAAGGACTGGATAGGATGCAACAATATAGCATTAACCTGTCCAGTCCTGTCAGATCTTTGATCACAAAGGAAAGACAATGAGAGTTTGCTATTGAAGACTACTGGGACATGCATGCCTTAGATTCAACCTTTCACTGACTAGGTTCATGTTATAGGAGCCTCACCTGATTACATAATTCAGTTAAACAATAATGGAAGAGGCTTCTGGAGGTCAATCACATTTATTTATAAAGCCCTTTTTACATCAGCCGATGTCACAAAGTTCTGTACAGAAACCCAGACTAAAACCCCAAACAATGCAGATGTAGAAGCACAGTGCCTAGGAAAAACTCCCTAGAAAAGGCAGGAACCTAGGAAGAAACAAAGAGAGGACCCAGGCTCTGAGGAGTGGCCAGTTCTCTTCTGGCTCTGCTGGGTGGAGATTATAACAGAAGATGGCCAAGATGTTCAAATGTTCATAGATGACCAGCAGGATCAAATAATAATAATGCGGTAGAGAGAGAGTCGAAAACAGCATGTCCGGGACAGGTAGCGTGTCTGGTGAACAGGTCAGGGTTCCATAGCCGCAGGCAGAAAATCTGAAACTGGAGCAGCAGCACGAGCAGGTGGATTGGGGACAGCAAGGAGTCATCAGGCCAGGTAGTTCTGAAGCATGGTCCTCCGAGAGAGGGAGAAAGAGAATTAGATGGAGGATACTTAAATTCACACAGGACACCGGGTAAGACAGGAGAAATACTCGATATACAGTGCCTTGCAAAATATACAAATAAATGGAAAAGGGGTGCATGCATATGCTATGAAGCCCCTAATGAAGATTTAGTGCAACCAATTTGAATTTTAACCTTTATTTAACCAGGCAAGTCAGTTAAGAACAAATTCTTATTTTCAATGACAGCCTAGGAACAGTGGGTTAACTGCCTGTTCAGGGGCAGAACGCCAGATTTGTACATTGTCAACTCGGGGGTTTGAACTCGCAACCTTCTGGTTACTAGTCACACACTCTAACCACTAGGCTACCCTGCCGCCCCAGAAGTCACAAAATGAGTTAAATGAAGTCCACCTGTATGCAATTTAAGTGTCACATGACCTGTCACATGATCTCAATATATTGTTGCAGACCAGGGTGTTGGGTCACCCTCATTTTTTTTTTAAATGGCTGAAAAGTCAAACTAGTACTGTATTTGTCATTTTTATTTTCCACTGAAATGATTCAGACATAGAGTAGGATTAGCTCAGTTTCAAAAGGTGTTGATTCAAATAATAGGTCTCCCCCAAGAGACCCTCTCCGGGATACCGTCTTCGCCCTTCTGGCAGCTTTATGGGAGTTGTACAGCTGGTGAGCAATCATCCCTTGATTACTCACCAATCCCCAATCAGCCCCAATTAGTCCTGGCCGGAGAACCTGTTGAGACACGTCCAGCAGATGGCGCCATCGCCCCATGATGTATACTCCGTCTGTCACCAGGCCTCGACGAGTCTCCTGCTGGACGTCACAATATATACACCTGTTCTGGAAGGCCCCAGAGTCTGAAACACCACTAAGCAAGGGGCACCACCAAGCAAGCGGCACCATGAAGACCAAGAAGCTCTCCAAACAGGTCAGGTACAAAGTTGTGGAGAAGTACAGATCAGGGTTGGGTTATACTTGAACATCCCACGGAGCACCATTAAATCCATTATTTAAAAAATGGAAAGAATATGGCACCACAACAAACCTGCCAAAAGATGGCCGCCCACCAAAACCCATGGACCAGGCAAGGAGGGCATTTGCCAGAGAGGCAACAAAGAGACCAAAGATTACCCTGAAGGAGCTGCTAAGCTCCACAGCGGAGATCGGAGTATCTGTCCATAGGACCACTTTAAGCCGAACACTCCACAGAGCTGTGCTTTACGGTAGAGTGACCAGAAAAAAAGCCATCACTTAAAGAAAATAATAAGCAAACACGTTTGGTGTTCGCTAAAAGGCATGTGGGAGACTCCCCAAATGTATGGAAGAAGGTACTCTGGTCAGATGAGACTAAAATTGAGCTGTTTGGCCTTCAAGGAAAACGCTATGTATGGCGCAAACCCAACACCTCTCATCACCCCGAGAATACCATCCCCACAGTGAAGCATGGTGGTGGCAACATCATCGGCAGGGACTGGGAAACTGGTCAGAATTGAAGGAATGATGGATAGCACTAAACACAAGGAAATTCTTGAGGGAAACCTGTTTCAGTCTTTCAGAGATTTGAGACTGGGACAGAGGTTCACCTTCCAGCAGGACAATGAGCCTAAGCATACTGCTAAAGCAACACTCGAGTGGTTTAAGGGGAAACATTTAAATGTCTTGGAATGGCCTAGTCAAAGCCCAGACCTCAATCCACTCGAGAAACTGTGGTATAACTTAAAGATTGCTGTACACCAGCGGAACCCATCCAACTTGAAGGAGCTGGAGCAGTTTTGCCTTGAAGAATGGGCAAATATCCCAGTAGCTAGATGTACCAAGCTTATCGAGACATACCCCAAGAGACTTGCAGCTGTAATTGCTGAAAAAGGTGGCTCTACAAAGTATTGACTTTGGGGGGGTTGAATAGTTATGCACGCTCAGGTTTACTGTTTTTTTTGTCTTATTTCTTGTTTGTTTCACAATAAAAAATATTTTGCATTTTCAAAGTGGTAGGGATGTCTTGTTAATAATACAATGATACAAACCCCCCAAAAATATATTTTAATTCCAGGTTGTATGCAACAAAATAGGAAAAATGCCAAGGGGGTGAATACTTTCACAAGCCACTGTAAAAGACTGACGCTATCCCCCTGACACAAACTGTTGCAGCATAATTACTGTAGACTGAGACAGGAGGGGTCAGGGGACACTGTGGCCCCGTCCGTCGATACCCCTGGACAGGGCCAACATGGCAGGATATAACCCCACCCACTTTGCCAGAGCACTGCCCCCACACCACTCGAGGGATATATGGAGGTAGCCTAATTTGTTAAGATTGAACTGAGATGTATGCACGAGACAGAATGCACGTGCAACACGTATACAGTCCATTTGCGATGATACCTTTCTCATGTGCATATCAGTGCACAAGATTGTGTTGTCTATGTATTTGATTGCCATTTTCCATTGCCATTAGTTATCACAAAGTCCATCTTTAATTATATGAGCTCTAACATAACCCTGTGACTCTCAGATCAATTCAGTGTCTATCAATGAATTCTCTGAGAGTTCCTTAGACATTGCAGCTGAGATCCTTTTTTATATATATATATATATATATATATATATATATTTTTACCTTTATTTTACTAGGCAAGTCAGTTAAGAACAAATTCTTATTTAATGACGGCCTAGGAACAGTGGGTTAACTGCCTGTTCAGGGGCAGAACGACAGATTTGTACCTTGTCAGCTCGGGGATTCGAACTTGCAACCTTACAGTTACTAGTCCAACGCTCTAACCACTAGGCTACCCTTAAAGGGGCAGCTACCCTGCCGCCCCTTTAATAGCAAATAACACATATAGTCAGACAGCATAGACATAATACATCGTTCGTTGCTTTGTCTCCTAAACTATGTTATTTTCTCAAACTCAGAACCATAAACCAATCCTCCATATCAACAGGCACATATCAAATCCATCCTATCTTGACAAGATCACAGAGACACCCTGACTGGCACACAGACATTGTGGAGCCAAGAGATACACGCTTGACCTCTCCCCTTTCTCCGGCCCAAGCAACTTAGTCTTGACATAGAACAGATACTGCAACCCCGCCACAGTATTATACAAAAATAACATTCTGATGAGAAGTAACTTACAAACATATGATGAATATAAAACATCTTTCCTATGTTACCAAACAATTCTGATTGTTCCCCAACATATGACAAACATGATTTTTTGTTAACTAGTAAATAGTGCTCTACAACAAAGTGTGTTTAAATCTTTTCTAACTTGTAAACAATTTCTGCTACTTAGTTTTTGCTACCATGTGGGTTTTAGCTTGCTCGAGCCTGCTAAATGAGGAGTGTTAATTCACCTGTTTCCATACGTGTTTCATTTTAAAACATTTTTCTTACAAAGGAGTTGTCTAACTGCTTAACTATTTATCTGTACATGGAATTGTATTATTATTTTTTTTACAGATTGTTTTCTAATCTTTACAGGAAAATGCCACGGGCACTATGTGATGTGTGGACACATTTCACTGCAGCTAATGTAGAAGGAAAAGCTGTACATTTGAAAATACTGTGCCATATCATATGTGACGAATGTAACAAAGATGCAGAAACATCTGGCCAAGTGCATAAAGTTCCCTCAGCGCTCACAACACCTCAGCGCTCACAACAAGCAACCTTTTATTCGCGGTGAAAATTATGAATCAGACACCTTATCAATTGCAACAGCTCATGGGCCTCCTGGAATCAGAAGTGTTTTTGACTCAATGGAGGAACGTAGTCAGAGAAATGCTGACGAATGTCTTTTGCTCAAGGTGTGTATGCAACTGGTTTACCTCTGATGCTCACAGGTAATGTGTTTTGGAAGAGATTTGAATGTTCTTCGCCCAGCATACACCCTCCCACCAGACTTGCCTTATCTACTCATTTGCTGAATGCAGAGTTCAACAGTTCAAGTTAACGTCAAGCAAATCATAGAGAAAGCAGACTGTATTGCAATCATCTCTGATGAGTGGTCGAATGTTCGTGGGCAAGGAATAATTAACTACATCATCTCCACACCTCAACCAGTATTCTACAAGAGCACAGACACAAGGGACAACAGACACATCGGTCTCTACATTGCAGCTGAGCTGAAGGCAGTCATCAATAACCTTGGACCACAGAAGGTATTTGCACTGGTGACAGACAATGCTGCGAACATGAAGGCTACTTGGTCTAAAGTGGAGGAGTCCTGCCCTGACATCACACCCATTGGCTGTGCTGCTCATGCATTGAATCTGCTCCTCAATGACATTATGGCACTGAAAACAATGGATACACTCTACAAGAGAGCACCACATTGAAGCCGTTGGGGTGGTGTTGTCATCATGTTTGACAGTCTCCTGGAGGGGAAGGAGTCTCTCCAAGAAATGGCATATCACAGCCTACCGATATGGACAGCCCCATCAAGAGGGTCCTCCTGGATGATGTATTTTGGGAGAGGTAAGCAGCCTGAAACTCCTGAAACCTATATAGCAGTAGCCATTGCACGGATTGAGGGAGACAATGCCATCCTGTCTGATGTTCAGAATCTGCTTGCAGATGTAAGAGAAGAAATCTTTACTACCCTGCCCACTTCCCTGTTGCGCCAAGCAGAGGAAACTGCAGTTCTGAAATACATAAAAAAGCGTGAAGACTTCTGCCTGAAGCCCATACACGCCACAGCGTACATGTTGGACCCCAAGTATGCTAGCAAGAGCATCCTGTCTGGTGCAGAGATCAACAAGGCCTATGGTGTCATCACTACCGTGTCTCGCCACCTTGGCTTGGATGAGGGAAAGGTTCTTTGTTGTCTGGCGAAGTACACTTCCAAGCAAGGGCTTTGGGATGGAGATGCAATATGGCAGTTGTGCCAACATATCTCATCAACCACCTGGTGGAAGGGACTTCGTGGATCTGAGGCCCTTTCTCATTTTCCTCCATCATCCTCCAAATCCCACCAACAGACACCAAAGCCCGCAACAGGCTGACCAATACAAGGGTAAAAAAACTGGTGGCCATCCGGGCAAATGTGAGGCTTTTTGAACCTGACAACCAGCCTTCCACAACAAGGTTGGAAAGTGACAGTAAAGATGAGGACTCAGAGTCTGATGTTCAAGTGGTGGACATTGTTGTGGTCCAGGGAGAAGACATGAATGCCTGAGAGGAAGACAACCAAAGCGTTAGTTTCTAGACTATCATTTTACAGAATTGAATAATTTGCTATTATGTCTACTTATGATAAGGTAAAATGTTTGTTTTTCTCTCCATGTGATATGGCAAATATATCCAATGCAAAAAAAATCTACATTTAAATGAGATTCGTATTAATTTGCATATATTTCCGTTAATTCCCATGAATGTTTCCACCTCTGAATATAACCCAAAATGTGCAACCCTACTAGTAACGCTACAATGTTCTCTTCCCAGAGTGTCTACTTTGTGTTGTTTTGGTCTTTATGTCTCACTGCTCTGTACGAGCTCTCCTCTCCTGCCTCTCTTTCTCTCTTAATGGAGGAGAAATGGGAAGAAGCTTGTGTGTAATTAGAGTTTGTCCTCCATCCCCCCATTTCGGCCATGTCAGATCCACCGCCAGCTCAGTTCTGAAAATAATGGACTTGTGTATTTGGGCTTTTAAAAAGGAGAGGAGGCTCTTGTTCTTTTGTAAGTTTCTCACCCCTCGCTCCCCCTGACGGGGATTTCAATCCCGTTACATGATAATGAGTTTCAGGGAAACCCGGAATAACAAAACGGCAACAAAATAAACGAGGAACATAACAATCGGAAAAATCTATGAATATAATTACATAAATTATATCATGATTATCTTAAAATGTTCCTGAAATAGGCTTACCCCCTCTTTGGAGGCCATCCTTGAGACAGCATGAGTGTCTGTCGGTGTTTCTCTGTTAGTTATTTTGCGTTATAGGGATAAGGGAAACATCACATGGAGAGCCGTCTGGTCTGTGGCTCTCTAATCTAACAGGTTGTCTTTTGTTCTAGTCCTGTTATATTTTACACACAGCACCGGACAGGTTTATTCCACTGTGTCTGTGGATTCTCCAGTTCAGATGTCTGGTTATTCATCTGGTTATTATTGACAGATTAATCATAATATTTTAAATTGTTGTATTGTTGTTGTCTTGTCACTGTGATAAATGTGCATTAGAAAGTGTGGCATGACCCAACACAGCTACAATAAACGGCTTTGTCTTGAAGTAGGCCTAAAGATTGGCTTGTAATGAATCATCATTTTATGTACAGTAGTACCATTTTCAAGTAGGCCTTAGGGACAAGTGCACCTCTGGATCGGCACTCAGAGCTGGTTTTCCCACCGGACGCTGGAACGCTTTCTATTCAAATCCTATGGAAAACAAACCCATCGCTATCTGCTTTCATTTTTGGGAAAAGGGGAAAAGGGAATTTAGGTGGGTGTGGGTTTTTTCTATCTTGGCAGCAGAGTACTGTTAACTCATGCAATGTTCCCACATTTATGTATCTATGTAAAATACCCTGTCCCTCATTCCATCAGTCATGCCATTGTTATTTAGTTTACATTAATTTGATTATAATATACCCCAGCTAGATATGGTATACCCTAACCTTTGGGGTTTAACATACAGTATTGGAAAACAGCCATTTACAGCCATATATCTCATGCATAAATGGTATCCCAGTGAACACATAGATGCAGAATGACACAGCAGAAGCAGCATGCCCTCATGAAGAGAGTCATACTGGGGAGACATGCTCATCATCTCTAGTTTGCCGGAAGGATGTGTGTGGGATCTGATGGGAAAATGTTTCCCTCCGCCCAGCTATGGTTCCAGTCAACTTAATACTGTAAGTAGGAAGAGATCTTTGGATTGATCCATTGTTATACACTTAAACACACATCCAAATATGAATCTACTCCCTCCTCCTCCCCAACACACGTGCATTCTCTACCTCTCTTTTAAAATGACGGATGGCATCCCTTTGAAGAATCTAATTGATTTGTCTCCCATGTTTTAATCTCAAAAGTAATGAGACCAGATGCTGAGGTATTGGGCAGTGGGGGGGATTTGCCTGCTCTGGACATTTGGGAGACATTGTCCTGTGATGACATTGTCCTGAGGATGCGCACAGGTCTGGCCAGCGAGGGGTGCACCCTCTGCTGTTTCCTGAAGTCCACGATCATCTCCTTTGTTTTGTTGACGTTGAGTGAGAGGTTGTTTTCCAGGCACCACATTCCCAGAGCCCTCACCTCCTCCCTGTAGGCTGTCTCGTCATTGTTGGTATTCAAGCCTACTACTGTTGTGTCGTCTGCAAACTTGATGATTGAGTTGGAGACGTGCTTGGCCACGCAGTCATGGGTGAACAGGGAGTACAGGAGGGGGCTGAGAACTCACCCTTTTGGGGTCCCAGTGTTGACAATCAGCGGAGTGGAGGTGATGTTTCCTACCTTCACCACCTGGGGGCTGCCCATCAGGAAGTCCAGGACCCAGTTGCACAGGGCTCAGACACAGGGCCTCGAGCTTAATGATGAGCTTGGAGGGTACTATGGTGTTGAATGCTGAGCTATAGTTAATAAACAGCATTCTTACATAGGTATTCCACTTGCTCAGATGGGATAGGGCAGTGTGCAGAGCGATGACGCTTGCAACATCTGTGGATCTATTGGGGCGGTAAGCAAATTGAAGTGGGTCTAGGGTGACAGGTGAGGTAGAGGTGATATGATCCTTGACTAGTCTCTCAAAGCACTTCATGATGCCAGAGGTGAGTGCTACTGGGCGGTAGTCATTCACCTGTGCCTTCTTGGGTACAGGAACAATGGTGGCCATCTTGAAGCATGTGGGGACAGCAGACGGGGATAGGGAGATATTGAAGATGCCCGTAAACACACCAGCCAGCTGGTCTGCGCATGCTTTGAGGACGCGGCTAGGGGTGCCGTCTTTACCTTGTATCCTTGTGTGGGTTAACACGTTTACAATGTTTCCTTTCCCTTTCTTTCCCTGTCCTTCGGAAACCCATTTAAATACCTCTTCAAAACAGTTCATCCTCTTCTCTGTAACCATCATACCACATAAAAAAAATAAAACTTCATTTTAAGTTTGGTAACCCCAATGCTAATTCCTCGTGACCCCTCCACCCTTTCGTCCATTCTAGAATCCCATTCCAGAATAAGACGACATCAAACATGAATGTATTTAAAAAATAAAACCACACAAAATGCCTAATGACTTAAACAAACCCTAAAAACTTCTGAATTAGCAAGGAGTGTTTGGCCATATCATTTAAATGTGTTCCCTTTAGAATACATTCCCCTGGCATTTCGCCTAAAATCTTCAACCCAAAATACGTTTTCGTGTGGCAAATTTAGCCAATTTCTCATTGTAGGGAATACGCAGGTTCTATAACACTTTCTCTCACCAAGGCAGCCGCCTTAACCATTTTGTCTGCTTTACGATTGCCTATGGCGATTGTATCTGTACGACTAGTATGAGCTTCACATTTCACCACTGCTAATTTACTGGTTAACTGACATTCTTCTGTCGCTGTTAACATGCCCCGTGATGACCACAATGTACCGAAATCATGAACTACTCCAAATGCATACCACACACAGCCTACCCCATTACTCTATTCTCGTCTGTGTTCATGTAACTAGAGCCATCTTTATACAATATTTTTCCCTCTTGCAAATCAGGTCTAGGTTTTGGAGTAATTTGATCTGGGTCACATGTATGCGATTCACCTTCCCCATGCAACGGCATTAATAACGCAGGATTCAAAGCACCAATCTTATGAAATTGTAGATTTTCCCCATTTAACGTTAATTCCCATTTTGTCCATCTTGCACTATTAACATGTTGTGCTTTCATGCTGTTCACTATGGTTGCTACTGCGTGTGTTATATACATATCTACTTTTTGACCCATTGTAATGGAAGCCGTGTTATGCAACACCATTTCAGTCGCCTGTATCTCTCTAAGGCATGGTGTGACATTTCTTTTGCCACCTTTGCCACCTACCTAGTCTAGCGATTTACTCCAGTACATTACTGGTCTTTCTCTACCCCCATGATTTAGCATAACCACCGCTCTACAATGTCCCTCTTGTTCATGAACACATTTTTTAAATGTAATTTTAGGTTTAGCAATCCCAATGCTGGCGCTTGACACAATTGCTTCTTTAACTCGACAAACACTTCATCTTCTCATGTGGACCCTTCCCCCCTTACATCAACTCTGTAAGTGGCTCAGCAATTTCAGAGAATGATGGAATGTTGAACAAAATTGAAAACTCTTATAGTTTTCCTGAGAAAAAATGGAAAACCCCAAAATATGTTACCTTTTGCTTTGGTAGTTGTGCTTTGTCATACGATGCTTTATGACCCCGTTCCACCAAATTGTCTACCAATGTGGTGCGGTCTCACATGTGAGTTTCTTTCATCCACGTATTGTACCAACACAGAACCTACAATTGACACCCTTTTAACGATTGTTTCAATGCAAAATGATACCACGTGGGACTGTTTTTAAATCCCATCAGTACTCTACTAAAAATGAGGTAAAACGTGATCTTATACGTCTTCCATCACATAGAAACCGTAATCTCTAATCTCTTTGAAAAAGATGCAATCTCTTGTATAGCTGCATTTCCTGCTAATGCCAATGCCCGATTGTCCCACATCTAAAACAGGGAGCCATCTCCTTACACTTTGATGTTTTTTTCGCTACGTTTCTTAGTTTTATCCTGGCCATTGAAACTATAGTTAGTGATTTCCTCTATGGCTCTACTAACCCTTCACATGTCTGTGAGGCGAGCGGAGTCATATTCCACTCTCAAAACATTGTCTCGAATTAAATTTACTACCCCCGCAATTATCGTTTTGATCACAGGGTTCAACCCCTTCATTAAAGCAGAAGGGCAAATTCTATTCAATTCACTCCCGTTCCCAGGCCTTCTATAGTAAAGTACCGGTGTTACACTTTCTGGGTTTATCATTATGCATTTTCTGTTAATAGAATGCTGACATTAAAACTCTGGTATATTGAGCTTTTGATTCTGGTTTTATGTCCTTGTGCCAAGTAATTCATAATTGCCTCCCAGAATTCTTTATTTGATTTGAATTCACCGTCAGCAGGAAAATATTGTCCAATTTTATCTAATTTGCTAAATTCCTCCCATATTCCAGCCGAAATGGTATAATGCTTGTGCACTTCTTTTAGCGCCTCCATGGCTTTATTACATTTCGCTATTGTAACGGGTGTCGTCGTCGGATGAGGAGGAATCGGACCAAAGCGCAGCGTGGTAAGTGTTCATGACTTTTATTTAACTGAACACGGAAACAAAAAGAACAAAGTGCAAAACGAAACCGAAACAGTGCTGTCAGGTGCAGAAAACACTAAACAGAAAACTTCCCACAAAACATAGGTGGGAAAAAGCTACCTAAGTATGGTTCCCAATCAGAGACAACGATAGTCAGCTGTCCCTGATCGAGAACCATACCCGGTCTGTTTGTCGCCATATCAATAGTTATTATTCCGTGAACATGCCCGACGGTGTTCAGGGTATTTTAGATTTCTTCACTCCCGTCTATAATACCCACCTTCTATTAACTATTTTCTAAGATAGCACAAGACACTTCCCTGGATAATAATTAATTGGTCACGGCACTTAATACCTTGTATTATAACCGATACCATAGTTTCTGCAAATGTATTACTGGAGAACACGGACAATACTTTGTCCTATTCCAGTACTTCCTCAAATATCACTATTATTGATAACACACATCATCAAAATGATTCACAATTGTCTTCCTATTTCCACATACTCTGCCATGGTACAGGGAACCAACCCCGCTGGTATTTACCCCCTAGGACTCACCCTTCGCAGTTTCCAGCCTGCTCGGGTTTACCTTCCGGGACTCACCCTATATTAATAGTAATCACAGATATTCATCCACTGGGATTAACTATTGACTTTATAGTACTAGCAGGAACCAACCTACTAGGGAGCTACCCCCTAGGACTTACCCTACAGGTACCAGTCTGTAGGAGTTTCATCCGGGACTTACCATTTACTATAAAGCTATGACCGGTCGTCACACAATGGGCCTATAGAATTAAACTTAGGCTCTCCAGGTCCAAATCCCATAATTAGTTCAGCCAACGATTCTCATCTCCCCAAGATGTCAAAATGAGTGGAAACAGATATAGGAACTAGCCTACCTTGCTTGTTGCCAGCTCTGCTCCACTGATCTGGACTCTTTGGTTTGACTACAAATTGTGGTGAACTCCTGGCTATCTCGCCATCTGTTAGATTCTTATTTTTCAGAGCTGATAACCCACGGACTCTAGAGAAGCTTGAACCAAGTTTAATTCTTCCCAACGGTTCTGTACAGCTGTAATCAGACAACCCAAAATTTGTCACATCCAGATATTTATATCCCACTTAAGGCACTCCTTCTCTCCAATCCTTACATGTTATGGCTCTACAGGAAGATAATAAAGAAGGTAACAGGATACCAAACCTTTATTGCTCCTTTACACATTCCACAGTTATCTGTCTTTCTACAGAGACCCAGTCTCTTTCACTCATTAATATACTATGTGTCTGATCTATCAAGTCTTTAACCTTTCTGGCGCAGGTGTTCCGCTAGCGACCCACCTTGACAACATCCGGTGAAATTGTAGCACGCCAAATTCAAAATACAATAAACGCAATATTAAACATTCATGATAATACAAGTGTCATACATGATTCTTTAGCTTAGAATCTTGGCAATCTTACCGCATCGTCTGATTGCAAAAAGGCTTTACGGCGAAAGCACAGCATTCGATTATCTGAGGTCAGCACTCCACAACAGCATAATATCCAAACAGGCACAGCAATCACAAAATCCCATATATCGACAAAATAAGTCACTTCTGTAATGAAGTGCTATTTCCTATGCAAATGAACAGCTTACTGCTATTGCATTGCTATAACTGAGACAACACATAGCAACGTATTTTCACAGTAAAACATGTTAGGGCTCATACAGGATATCTCTCACACACACACTCACTTAAATCATCCACAACACTGTCAAGACAGGATACATCCTAGCCACAGGTGCTAGCCGTCAGTTCGGCCACAACATCCCAGGACTGCAAGAACGCACACACATACACACACTCACTGCAAGGACACACAGACTTGCCAAGACATGAACGCACACACATCCACACACTCACTGCAAGGACACACAGACTTGCCAAGACATGAACGCACACACATCCACACACTCACTGCGAGGACACACAGACTTGCCAAGACTTGAACGCACACACATACACACATGCACCCCCTCCCCTGGGGATGGGCTCCAAAGACAAAGAACTCTTCCAACTGCCAATGGGACGCTGACACCAGGCTGGAGGGGACTGTCTATCACCTACAAGCAACCTACCAGAAGCCAGGACTACCAGAATCTACCTACGTCATTTCAATGTATAAAATGAACTGTATGACATGTTTCCGGCCTCTTTTATTCCTATAGTTCCATAAGAACTGGACGAATGGGGCCGTGCAGCACGTTTTGCCAGATATCATTACTCTTGAATAAACGGCCTTTACTATACATTATCCGCCTTGTCCAGAGTCGCAACTTGGTCTCATTTCTCATGTACCTATTCATCAACACTTCCCTTTGAAGACCTTCCTCTGATCGCGATCACAAGAGTCCCAGGAACACAATGAATGGTAATTTTGTTCGATAAATTCCTTCTTTATATCCCAAACAGTCCGTTTAGTAGGCGTCATTGAGTTCAGTAATCCAACCGTTCAGAATGCAGACATAGGAGTTCCAAAAGTTACCTGTAAAGTTTGTCCAAACAAATCAAACAACGTTTCTAATCCATTATTATGTACTCTAATATCTAAATAAACAATATTTAATACGGAGCAAACTATTTTCAAGAGGAAAGGAAAAGAACGCAGCGCGCTCCCTCGGTCACGCGCGCAATGAGACTAATTTTGCCATAGGACTCCCTGAGGATAAACAACTATTCTTCGTTGGTTTTTCAGAATACAAGCCAGAAACCATATATAATGACTGTTGACATCTAGCGAAAGCCATAGGAACTGCAATTTGGGCAAATTGCTTAGAGTTACAACCAACCACATATTCACCCCAATTTTAATTGGTGCTTGGTGTGTGGGATGTGCCCAGAAATCTGGAAAGAGTTAAAGGTCATTCCACTACCAAAGGAAAACAAATCTGCCTTCACAGCATGCTGCCTGTGTTAAGATGTGTTAGGATTCGGCATGGGCCTTCAGATCCTCAAAAAGTTCTACAGCTGCACCATTGAGAGCATCTTGAATGGCTGCATCACCACTATGGCCTGATGATTAGTTGATTAGTTGACAAGTTGAATGACGTATGCTTCAATAAAACTGTGTACTGTTGGGGGTACTCGAGGACCAGTTGGGAAGCACTGGCCTAAAGTATGATGGCATTAGCATTATGGGCATTTGCAAGGCACATTGTTTACATATTGTTGAACCTCCAAATTGTGATAAATTTTAAAATGATAACAGTAAAAAATGTCAACTCAGCAAAAAAGAAACGTCCTCTCACTGTCAACTGTGTTTATTTTCAGCAAAGTTAACATTTGTAAATATTTGTATTAACATACAAAGATTCAACAACTGAGACATAAACTGAACAAGTTCCACAGACATGTGACTAACAGAAATTTAATAATGTGTCCCTGAGCAAAGGAGGGGTCTAAAATAAAAAGTAACAGTCAGTATCTAGTGTAGCCACCAGCTGCATTAAGAACTGCAGAACTGCATCTCCTCCTCATGGGACCACACCAGATTTGCCAGTTCTTGATGTGAGATGTTACCCCACTCTTCCACCAAGGCACCTGCAAGTTCCCAGAACTTTCTGGTGGGAATGGCCATAGCCCTCACCCTCCGATCCAACAGGTCCCAGACGTGCTCAATGGGATTGAGATCCGGGCTCTTCGCTGGCCATGGCAGAACACTGACAGTCCTGTCTGGCAGGGAATCACGCACAAAACGAGCAGTATGGCTGGTGGCATTGTCATGCTGGAGGGTCATGTCAGGATGAACCTGCAGGAAGGTTACCACATGAGGGAGGAGGATGTCTTTCCTGTAACGCACCGCGTTGAGATTGCCTGCAAGGACAACAATCTCAGTCCGATGATGCTGTGACACACCGCCCCAGACCATGACGGACCCTCCACCTCCAAATCAATCCCGCTCCAGAGTACTGGCCTTGGAGTAACGCTCATTCCTTCAACGATAAACTCGAATCTGACCATCACCCCTGGTGAGACAAAACCGCAACTCGTCAGTGAAGGGCAGCGATGGTGGGTTTGTGCCCATAGGTGACGTTGTTGCCGGTGATGTCTGGTGAGGACCTGCCTTACAACAGGCCTATCAGTCCTCAATTCAGCCTCTCTCAGCCTATTGCAGACAGTATAAGCACTGATTGAGGGATTGTGCATTCCTGGTGTAACTCGGGCAGTAGTTGTTGCCATCCTGTACCTGTCCCGCAGGTGTGATGTTTGGCTGTACCGATCCCGTGCAGGTGTTGTTACACGTGATCTGCCACTGCGAGGACGATCAGCGGTCCGTCCTGTCTCCCTGTAGCGCTGTCTTAGGCGTCTCACATTGCAATCTATTGCCCTGGCCACATCTGCAGTCCTCTTGCTTCCTTACAGCATGCCTAAGACATGTTCACGCAGATGAGCAGGGACCCTGGTCATCTTTCTTTTGCTGTTTTTCCAGATTCAGTAGAAAGGCCTCTTTGATGTCCTAAGGTTTCTTAACTGTGACCTTAATTGCCTAATTCCCTATCGTCTGTAAGCTGTTAGTGTCTCTAAGACCGTTCCACAGGTGCATGTTCGTTAATTGTTTACGGTTCATTGAACAAGCACATGAAACAGTGTTTAAACCCTTTACAATGAAGGTCTGTGAAGTTATTTGGATTTTTACGAATTATTTTGAACGACAGGGTCCTGAAAAGGGAAGTTTCTTTTTTTGCTGAGTTTTTATATCCCGAAGTATTCAGACTCCTTGACTTTTCCCACATTTTGTTACGTTACAGCCTTATTCTAAAATGGATTATATTAGTGTTTCTCCTCATCAATCTACACATAATACACCATAATGACAAAGTGAAAACAGGTTTAACATTTTTTTTTTGCAGATGTATTAAAAACAGAAGTACCTTATTGACATAAGTATTCAGACCATATGCTATGAGATCTCAGGTGCATCCTGTTTCCACTGATCATCCTTGAGAAGTTTTTCTAACTTGATCCACCGGTGGTAAATTCTATTGATTGGACATGATTTGGAAAGTGTCACGTTAGTCGTATTGATGAGACCAAGGCACAGCGTGATTTCAATACATACTTCTTTTAATAAAGAAAGGACACTAAACAAAATAACCGTGACGCTATATAAACCGAGTGCTGACAGGCAACTACACAGACAATAACCCACCAAACCAAAATGGGAAATGGCAACCTAAATAGGATCCCATATACCTACATTTACCTAGACAAACGAAAACCCCATAGATGTACAAAAACCCTAGACAAGACGAAAACACACATACCACCCTTGTCACACCCTGACCTAACCATAATAATAAAGAAAACAAAGATACCTAAGGTCAAGGGCGTGACAGAAAGGCACACACCTGTCTTTACAAGGTCCCACAGTTGACAGTGCATGTCAGAGCAAAAACCAAGCCATGGCTTGGACAAAAAGATTTGTCCGTAGAGCGCCGAGACAGGATTGTGTCGAGGCACAGGTATTATTACTGCACTGTTTGAAGTCTGAGATGGCACTTACCCTTGTGCACCCTATGGGCATGACACCTCTGGGAGGTGTATAGCGACTTTGTTATGAATTTGACATTATATGTCATTGTTGGATGGAGAAATATTATTATGATACATGTTTCTTTATTTTGAAACCTTGATGAAAACCATTTGTTTTTTCTGCTCTCTTGACATGACAATTTGTGGATTGAATACTGTGCAGATGCTGTGCTTTTACTGATGAGTATCTCTGCTGTGTTGTTGAAGTTATCTTTCAGTGCTCTCTCTCTACTCTCCTCTCCCCCTTCCTCATCAGTTCCAGCAGAAGAATGGACAGAATGGACAAGAATGGCTCAATGACCACTCAGAGGACAACACCCTAGCAGAGGAAGGTTAGAGAGACAGTTGTTTATTTATCTATATGATTGTGATTGTCTGTGAGCTTGTGTTTATGTATGGATGTGTGTTTGAGTTTGTCCCTGATCGTATTTGTGCATTCGATGTGCAGGTGGGTGGGGTGTGTGTGAGAGAGTGTGAGCGTGGTATGGCCCCTGACTGACACAAAATACAATGCCACCCATGTTCAGCCTCTGGCCCTTCGTGTGTGGGTGTGGGTGTCTGTGTGGTCTGTAGATCCCTGCAACTATGTCCCTCGAGAGCCTCTTGATCCTTCACTAATCTTTCTGTCAACGCTGAAGGGACACCTACAGTCTCCTATTGGAGCTTTGAAACAGGTCCCTCACACGGTGACCAGACCGCCAATGTGCAACATCGCGCACATAATTTTGTTCACCCACACCAGACGCAATCAGGACACGCAGGTTGAAATTTCAAAATGAAATCTGAACCAACTATATTAATTTGGGGACAGGTCAAAAAGCATTAAATATAAATGGAAATGTAGCTTGCTAGCTTGCTGTTGCTAGCTAATTTGTCCTGGGATATAAACATTGGGTTGTTATTTTACCTGAAATGCACAAGGTCCTCTACTCCGACAATAATCCACAGATTATAATCCACAGAAACCGAGTTTGATTCTAGTAATCTCTCCTCCTTCAGGATTCTTCTTCTTCTCTGGACTTTATATGGCGGTTGGCAACCAACTTTAAGGTGCATTACCAACTGGACTGGAGTGAAGAACTCAGTTCATCTTTCAATCACCCATGGGGGTATATGCTCCTAAAAACCAATGAGGAGATGGGAGAGGCGGGACTTGCAGTGCGTCAAGCGTCACAAATAGAACCAAGTTCTATTTTAGCGCCTGGCTATGCAGACGCTTGTTGACGCGCGCTAGCAGTGTGGTGCAATGATTGAATAACATCATTGCACCACATTGGCTATGTGAGTGTGCATGTCACACACTCACATAGCCAATGCACACCTGGACTGCATGGAGGCTTAGTTGTTCTAGGTAATCGGGTGTAAGACTGTGTGTAGACACCTGCCCATTAACTTGAACTAGCCTGAAAGTAATTTGTTTGTGGGGTCTTAACTAAAGCCAGGTAGAATTCCTTACGACCCTGCCCACTCTGTGTATGCGTGTTTGTTTATTTACGTTAACGTTCCTAACAGGGTCTCCATCTAGGGAGGAAAGTGCCCGTGCAGCCCTCCCAGATAAATATTTAACAGGCTGAGACCCGACTCGAACAAAAGTGACCATTGACGTTTAATAACTCTGTTCTGCCAGGGGAAGGAGTAACTCTATACTTCTTTAAACAGAGGGATATGTCACATACCACACTGTCAAAAAGCCTATTTAATGAAGTGATGCACTGTATGTAGAGAAAGATCTGGTGAGATTAGACCTACAGTACATTAGGAAAGTATTCAGACCCCTTCACTTTTTTCCACATTTGGTTACGTTACAGCCTTGTTCTAAAATGGATTAAATAAATAAAAAATCTGAGAAAGCGAAAACAGGTTTTAAATCAGAAATAACTTATTTACATAAGTATTCTGACCCTTTGCTCTGAGACTCAAAATTGAGCTGAGGTGCATCCTGTTTCCATTGATCATCCTTTAGATGTTTCTACAACTTGAATGGAGACCACCTGTGGTAAATTCAATTGATTGTACGTGATTTGGAAAGGCACACTCCTGTCTATATAAGGTCCCACAGTTGACAGTGCATGTTAGGGCAAATACCAAGCCATGACGTCAAAGGAATTGTCCGTAGAGCTCAGAGAGAGGATGGTGTCGAGGCACAGATCTGAGGAAGGGTACCAAAACACTTCTGCAGCATTGACGGTCCCCAAGAACACAGTGGCCTCCATCATTCTTAAAAGGAAGAAGTTTGGAACCAACAAGACTTTTCCTAGAGCTGGTCGCCCGGCCAAACTGAGCAATCGGGGGAGAAGGGCCATGGTCATGAAGGTGACCAAGAACCCGATGGTCACTCTGACAGAGCTCTAGAGTTCGTCTGTGGAGATGGGAGAACCTTCCAGAAGGACAACATCTCTGCAGCACTGCACCAATCATCAAACATAGACTTGGAATCACTTGCCACTTTAATAATTGGAACGCTAGTCACTTTAATGTTTACATAATTCTTTACTCATCTCATATGTATATACTGTATTCTATTGTACTCTATTTTAGTCAATGCCACTTCGACATTGATGAATCTAATATTTATATAATTCCATTTTTTTACTTTTAGATGTGTGAATTGTTAGATAATACTGCACTGTTGGAGCTAGGAACACAAGCATTTCACTACACCTGCAACAACATGTTAAATATGTGTATGTAACCAATACAATTTATTTTATATGGTAGAGTGGCCAGACAGAAGCTACTCCTCAGTAAAAGGCACATGACCACTGACTTGGAGTTTGCATAAAGGACTCTCAGAACTTGAGAAACTAGATTCTCTGTTCTGATGAAACCAAAATTGAACTATTTTTGGCCTGACTGCCAAGCATCACATCTGGAGGAAACCTGGCACCATCCCTAAGGTGAAACATGGTGGTGGCAGCATCATTCTGTGGAGATGTTTTTCAGACTAGTCCAGAGCGCTCAGGACCTCAGACTGGGGCGACGGTTCACCTTCCAACAGGAAAACAGTCCTCAGCTTCGGGACAAGTCTCTGAATGTCCTTGAGTGGCCCAGCCAGAGCCCAGATTTGAGCCTGATCGAATATCTCTGGAGAGACCTGAAAATAGCTGTGCATGGGCCACAGGATCTCGTCATGGTATCTATGTGGATTCAAATTGCCATCAATGAAATGCAATTGTGTTGCCAATACCACAACCCCACCGCCACCATGGGGGACTCTGTTCACAACGTTGACATCAGCAAACCAATCGCCAACACGGCACCACACACGCTGTCTGTCATCAGCCCGTTACAGTTGATGCCATACACGTGGTCTGCAGTTGTGAGGCCGTTTGGACGTACTGCTCTATCAACCCCATCACCCTCTTGTGTTAAAATCCCCACTTCAACATTCCAGTGCAATTAAAGTGATTTTCCAGTTTTTTGAAATACTGGACAAAAATATGAACGCAACATGTGAAGTTTTGGTCTCATGTTTCATGAGCTGAAGTAAAAGATCCCAGAAATGTTCCATACGCACAAAAAGCTTATTTCTCTCAAACGTTGTGGACAAATGTATTTACACCCCTGTTAGTGAGTGTTTCTCCTTTGCCAAGATAATTAATCCACATGACAGGTGTGGCATTTCAAGAAGCTGGTCAAACAGAATGATCATTACACAGGTGCAGCTTGTGCTGGTGACAATAAAAGGCCACTCTAAAATGTGCAGTTGTCACACAACACAATGCCACAGATGTCTCAAATTTTGAGGGAGCGTGCAATTGGCATGCTGACTGCAGGAATGTCAAACAGAGCTGTTGCCAAATATTTGAATCAGAATTTCTCTACCATAAGCATCCTCCAATGTCGTTTTAGAGAATTTGGCAGTATGTCCAACCAGGCTCACAACCGCAGATCACTTGTGACCACGCCAGCCCAGGACCTCCACATCTGGTTTCTTCACCTGCAGGATTGTCTGAGGAGGGCGGGGGTGGTGCTGAGGAGTATTTCTGTCTGTATTAAAGCCCTTTTGTGGGGGAAAACTCTGATTGGCTGGGCCTGGCTCCCCAGTGGGTGGGCCTGGCTCCCCAGCCCATTCAAGTGAAGTCCATAAATTAGGGCCTAATTTATTGATTTCAATTGACTGATTTCCTTCTATGAACTGTAAATCAAATCAAATGTACTTATAAAGCCCTTCTTACATCAGCTGATATCTCAAAGTGCTGTACAGAAACCCAGCCTAAAACCCCAAAAAGTAAGCAATACAGGTATAGAAGCACGGTGGCTAGGAAAAACTCCCTAGAAAGGCCAGAACCTAGGAAGAAACCTAGAGAGGAACCAGGCTATGAGGGGTGGCCAGTCCTCTTCTGGCTGTACTGGGTGGAGATTATAACAGAACATGTCCAAGATGTTCAAATGTTCATAGGTGACCAGCAGGGTCAAATAATAATAATCACAGTGGATGTCGAGGGTGCAACAAGTCAGCACCTCAAGAGTAAATGTCAGTTGGATTTTCATAGCTGATCATTCAGAGTATCTCTGCTGCTCCTGCTGTCTCTAGAGAGTTGAAAACAGCAGGGCGGGGGCAGGTAGCACATCTGGTGAACAGGTCAGGATTCCATAGCCGCAGGCAGAACAGTTGAAACTGGAGCAGCAGCGCGGCCAGGTGGACTGGGGACAGCAAGGAGTCATCAGGCCAGATAGTCCTGAGGCATGGTCCTAGGGCTCAGGTCCTCCGAGAGAGAGAAATAAAGAAAGAAAGAAAGAGAGACAGTTAGAGAGAGAATACTTAACTTCTTCGATATAGGGGGCGCTCTTTTAATTTTTGGATGAAAAACGTTCCCGTTTTAAACAAGATATTTTGTCACGAAAAGATGCTCGACTATGCATATAATTGACAGCTTTGGAAAGAAAACACTGATGTTTCCAAAACTGCAAAGATATTGTCTGTGAGTGCCACAGAACTGATGTTACAGGCGAAACCCAAATAAAAATCCAACCAGGAAGTGCCGCATTTTTTGAAACCGCCTCATTCCAATGACTCCTTATATGGCGGAGGAGGAGCTAGGTGTCAGCTTACGTTTTCCCCAAGGTGTCTGCAGCATTGTGACATATTTGTAGGCATATCATTGGAAGATTGACCATAAGAGACTACATCTATCAGGTGGTCGCTTGGTGTCCTCCGTTGTAACTATTGCGTAATCTCCAGCTGCAGTATTTTTCCGTTTGCCTCTGATGAGAAACCGACTGCCAGGAATGATTTTTCATCAAATAGAATTGTGAAAAACACCTTGAGGATTGATTCTAAACAACGTTTGCCATGTTTCTGTCGATATTATGGAGCTAATTTGGAAAAAAGTTTGGCGTTGCTATTTCTCTTACACAAATAATCTTTTTGGAAAAAATGAACATTTGCTATCTAACTGAGAGTCTCGTCATTGAAAACATCCGAAGTCCTTCAAAGGTAAATTATTTTATTTGAATGCTTTTCTTGTTTTTGTGAAAATGTTGCCTGCTGAATGCTAGGCTTAATGCTATGCTAGGCTATCAATACTCTTACACAAATGCTTGTGTAGCTTTGGTTAAAGCATATTTTGAAAATCTGAGATGACAGTGTTGTTAACAAAAGGCTAAGCTTGTGTTTCAATATATTTATTTCATTTCATTTGTGATTTTCATGAATAGAAACTTTGCGTTACGGTAATGAGCTTCAAATCAAATCAAATCAAATTTTATTTGTCACATACACATGGTTAGCAGATGTTAATGCGAGTGTAGCGAAATGCTTGTGCTTCTAGTTCCGACAATGCAGTAATAACCAACAAGTAATCTAACTAACAATTCCAAAACTACTGTCTTATACACACAAGTGTAAGGGGATAAAGAATATGTACATAAAGATATATGAATGAGTGATGGTACAGAGCGGCATAGGCAAGATACAGTAGATGGTATCGAGTACAGTATATACATATGAGATGAGTATGAAAACAAAGTGGCATAGTTAAAGTGGCTAGTGATACATGTATTACATAAAGATGCAGTAGATGATATAGAGTACAGTATATACGTATACATATGAGATTAATAATGCAGGTAGTTTGCCCCCGGTGATGCATTGTGCAGACCTCACTACCCTCTGGAGAGCCTTACGGTTGTGGGCGGAGCAGTTGACGTACCAGGCGGTGATACAGCCTGCCAGGATGCTCTCGATTGTGCATCTGTAGAAGTTTGTGAGTGCTTTTGGTGACAAGCCGAATTTCTTCAGCCTCCTGAGGTTGAAGAGGCGCTGTTGCGCCTTCTTCACGATGCTCTCTGTGTGGGTGGACCAATTCAGTTTGTCTGTGATGTGTATGCCGAGGAACTTAGTTTTGTTGACGTTGAGTGTGAGGTTATTTTCCTGACACCACACTCCGAGGGCCCTCACCTCCTCCCTGTAGGCCGTCTCGTCGTTGTTGGTAATCAAGCCTACCACTGTTGTGTCGTCCGCAAACTTGATGATTGAGTTGGAGGCGTGCGTGGCCACGCAGTCGTGGGTGAACGGGGAGTACAGGAGACGGCTCAGAACGCACCCTTGTGGGGCCCCAGTGTTGAGGATCAGCGGGGTGGAGATGTTGTTGCCTACCCTCACCACCTGGGGGCGGCCCGTCAGGAAGTCCAGTACCCAGTTGCACAGGGCGGGGTCGAGACCCAGGGTCTCGAACTTGATGACGAGCTTGGAGGGTACTATGGTGTTAAATGCCGAGCTATAGTCGATGAACAGCATTCTCACATAGGTATTCCTCTTGTCCAGGTGGGTTAGGGCAGTGTGCAGTGTGGTTGAGATTTTTGAGACTCTGTACACCAAACCCTTTTTCATGATGAAGTGGGGAAAACTATTAGGCATCATCCCATCATTTATGGGAGTACCATCTACGACCTGTGCAGGCTTGTTGCAGGGTTGGATCCTGGTTTTGGGCCGTCCTGAAATTAGTCAAGGACCCTGCCAGATCTGCTGGTTCTAAATAGTTGTCCTCTGGATTCAGATCGACCCCAGCCCCACTAGTACCGTCAGTTCGTTATCAACGAGGTCTGCCACTTCATCCTCATCCTCCCCTACTAGTACCTGTGACGTTGGCCCCTGGGAGACCTCTTTTCTTGGCTTTGGTTAAAGGCCCCATGCTTCTTCCTGCTTGGTCAGGGTTGTTGACTTCTCAAATAAATCCTACATATATGTGACATTTAAAAAAAATAGAGAGATACAGATCAAAAAGATCAAAAATCATTATTGGACACCCTTTTTCTATAGTGAACCGGTTTCACAAGCTTTCCACATGCTAATTAACAATCATTTTAAATTTAAAGATAGGCTCTCGTGGAATAAACGTTTATGCGCACCACTCAGAATGGACGGACAAGCGCACAACTTTTCTGTTGCTGATGAAAATCGCCGAAATGTAGGAAAGAAACGTAAAACAAAACTAAAAGAATGGAAAGAGAGGCAAAGGAAGATCTTACGGGATGCGGGAAAACCCTATACAAATCGTAAGGGTAAAAAAAAAGCAATCAAGCTACCTAGGTATAGAGTACAGTAACTAACATGCATGTTCTGGGTTGTCTAATTTGTAACTATATAGAAAACATATTAGCTAAAGCTCTTTGGCTACTAACTTATACATTATCGTTACAAATGTTATTGCTAGATTATAGAAGAAACATAGCTAGCTACTTTTTCTCCATCTACCGGATGATTCGACATGGCTACAGTAGCTAGCTAGTTATATGTAACGTTACACTGTATCCTGCAGGGATTGCACACCATTGAAGTGGCAAGCTGCATATTGAACTGGGTGAAGACAAAATTCACACCACTCACCAAACCAGAGGTGCGCAAATTGATCATCTTCAGTGACTGATGCTGTGGGCACAATAACAACTGGCGGATGCTCAATCTATTGTCGATGCTCGTCTCTATGGGTTACTTTACCCAAGTTGAGCAGAAGTTCATGGTCTCTAGTCATTCTTTTCTTCCTTGTGATCGATCTTTCACCACCACCTGATGATGTTTCAAAGATGATACTTGAAACACAACCAGCAAAACCATTCAAGGTGATGAGGATGCAATGTGAAGACTTCAGGTACGTCCCAGATTCTGTACTCAAGTGACCAGCTGGACTACAGATCACATCAGTGAGGTGGTTAAAAGTCACAGGTATTGAACAGAGAATAGTTCACCAACATCCCATCAACATGCAACATGTTGTTCTAACAATAAAATATCCTAATGCTTGACTGTGAAAGTTGTTATTGATGTCAGGAACTTAAAATGTTTCTGTTCTAATTTCAGTTGAGGATCTTGGAATCTGTACGCCAGACAGAGCCACAGTCTACTTGAGGGATGGAAATCGTGGCTGATCTCCAAACCAAAACAAGGAGCTATACCTCAACCTCCCTATTTTGCAAGCCACTACCCTAGAGCATATGAGATTCCTCTGCCTATCAAATCAAGTACCAAGATCTGATGACCATGATCAACTACTTACCAGCTGCTGCACGCTCTTTTTATAAATCACTGCAGAGTGAATCATTTGTTGTTAAACCAAGCTACATAATTAACCATTTTTTTCTGTGAGTTTATGATCCCCTGAACCTGTATAGTATGTTGAATCTGAATACATTTCAGAAGACATGTCACCCCTATTGTAGGAAATTAAATGTATAGTAGGTGTTTTCTACATTGAGGGCTTCATTTTAAATGAGACTAAGATTTCATGACTCAACTTTTAAGAAAAGTCATCAGTGCTAAAGTTGATAGACCACCTTTAAATGAACCTCCATACAAATGAATTAACTACATATTGCATTTAGGTTATTTACATGAAGGGCATCTGTACTTGAAAGTACTTAAAACATCATATCAGGTGTTAAAAAAGGACATCTTACAAGAGTCATGCAAAATGTCACATATACTGTTCTTCCACAAACTGAAATCATCACTGGAGTTATCCTGTTCTTCCACATTCTAAAAATTAAAACGGCAATAAAAAAGTATTTTTTGAAATAACAAAAAATATAAATTGTTGTTGGAAGATATAGGTATGGTGAATTATGTCAACCATAAAACACCTAATGTGGTACACAATTAATAATATAAAAATAACTGATTATCTTAAAATGGAAAAATTGTCACATATATGGTTCTTTGTCTGTAGGATTCAAATATGCCATTCTTTTGGCCTAACTTCGCAAAGTATCTACCCAATATTACATCATATGGTATCTTTGGGACCACGCCGACCTCATAATCCAGTAGACCGTCCTCTGTTTGTATGCTCACGGCTGTGGGGTACAGATGGGTATCTCCATGATTGCATGTAACACTGATATCTTGACTTATATCCAGTTTATGAGTCGGCACTAGGTTTGCAACGACCAGGTTTAGCATACTGATGGAATCCAGCAGTGCTTCAACCTCTTTCCCTTCAACCTTCACCCTGCACATATGTTGGTTTCTTGATTTTTCAAGTACAGTGGTTACCACAGGACATGCATACCATATATCATCTTTTTCACAGAGGTTACATTGCATTGGCTCTTCTTTTATAGGGCAGGGGGGGGGTTCCTTAGTGACAGTCTTACCCTGTCCGCTGGTTTGCCCAGGCCCGGGGAATGGGAATCTTTCCTCCTGTGCCTGCTCAGCTGTTCCTGCCGTACAATACCGTTCAACAAGGCCCACGAGATGGTCGGCAGAAAGTACCTCGTTCTGGCCAATCCATCATTGCACTTCTTGGGTTAGACCTCGCTGAAACTGGTCGAGTACGATGGCCTCGACGATCTCGGCGGATGAACGGATCTCCGGTCGCAACCATTTCCGTGCCAGGTGAATCAAGTATACATCTGTATACATCTGTATTCGGGGGGTTGGCCAGGTCGGTAGGACCACTGGTGGAAGCGGTGTGCCCTCACGGTATCGGTCACTCCCACTCTAGTCAGAATCTCTCGCTTTAGTTTATCATAATCCTGTGCATCTTTCAACTCCAGGTCGAAATACGCCTTTTGAGCGTCCCCTGACAGGTATGGTGCCAGAAGCCCTGCCCAATCTTCTTTCACTTCTCCCTCTCTGCCGTCCTTTCGAAGGTGGTAAGATATGACTCCAAATCATCCTGCTTTGTCATTTTTTAAAGAAAATGATTGGCCTGCCTCTGGCTATTTGCAGCTGGTAACTGAGTCCCAATTTGGTCCGCTAGCTCCTTTAGGCCTTCTCTTAACTCCCGGGTGTTTCTCTCTTGCTCTTCACTGAGCAGCTGGTTGGTGCGATGTTGGACCTGTAACGTGTCCTGATACACTCGCATTGAATCCTGATGAGCTATTTGTTGAGTTCTAGTTGCCTCTTGTTGGGCGGACACCGCTTGTAACAGGGCCTGTATGGCTCCCTCCATACTCATTTTCCTGATAAACTGTCCTAACCAAACAAGGCCACAAAAAAAAAACCTGACTCCCCTTTGGAGTGCTATCTGAACGATTGTTTTTGTTTTCTTCTTCCTAACCAGCGGTATGGTTAGTCCATTGCCCGCATTCTCCACCACGTGTGACAAACCTCTTCAAGGTTAGGAGTGTTTGTCACAAATTAAGTGGGAAACTGTCACCAAAATCACCCCAGAATGAGAGTTTTCCCGAACAGGACAGTACCTGTGTGTTTGTTTCTCCATCCCGGTCCACCCAGGCCGCAGGCAAGGTCAAGGATAGCAGGGTTCGGTACACAAATCGGGTTCTCGGAGGGTCCAGGTCCAAATGCCAACAGGTAAATCCAAAACAGTCTAGCTCATACACAGTAAATCCAGCCAATATATATTGTCTCTGTCTCTATGGTTCACAGATCCTTCCAGTCCTCTCTCTCTCTTCCTGGTTTGTCTTGACCCTTTATCTGTGAGCCGGCCCCAACTTCTGAGAGTTCCCCTTTTTCAAGACCTCTGCAATCCGCCCTGGCATGCTGTCAATTAACTTCTGGGCCACATCTTGACTGATGGCAGCCCATTCTTGCATAATCAATGCTTGGAGTTTGTGGGATTTTGTTTGTACACCCGCCTCTTGAGGATTGACCACAAGTTCTCAATGGGATTAAGGTCTGGGGAGTTTCCTGGCCATGGACCCAAAATATCGATGTTTGTTCCCCGAGCCACTTACCACTTATCACGTTTGCCTTATGGCAAGGAGCCCCGTCATGCTGGAAAAGGCATTGTTCATCACCAAACTGTTCCTGGATGGTTGGGAGAAGTTGCACTCGGAGGGTGTGTTTGTACCATTCTTTATTCATGTCTGTGTTCTTAGACAAACCAGTCTGTTATTTGAACTCAATCAGTATGACAGAGTGATCTCCAGCCTTGTCCTCGTAAACACTCACACCTGTGTTAACGAGAGTGTCACTGACATGATGTCAGCTGGTCCTTTTGTGGCAGGGATGAAATGCAGTGGATATGTTTTTGGGGGATTCAGTTAATTTGCATGGCAAAGAGGGACTTTGCAATGAATTGCAATTCATCTGATCACTTTTCATAACATTCTGGAGTATATGCAAATTGCCATCATACAAACTGAGGCAGCAGACTTTGTGAAAATGAATATTTTCCACGACTGTATACACTACCGTTCAAATGTTTGGGGTCAGTTAGAAATGTCCTTGCTTTTGAACAGAAAAGCATCATTTTTTGTCCATTAAAATAACATCAAATTGATCAGAAATAGTGTGGACATTGTTCATTTTGAAAATGACTATTGTAGCTGGAAACGGCGTACAGAGGCCCATTATCAGCAACCATCGCGTGTGTGTGTTCCAATGGCACCTTGTGTGAGCTAATCCAAGTTAATCATTTTAAAAGGCTAATTGATCATTAGAAAACCCTTTTGCAATTGTGTTAGCACAGATGAAAACATACTAATCATATGCATGTGCTATATTCCTGGCATGAGTAGCAGGACGTTGAAATTTTGCGCGATTTTTAACAAAATGTTGAAAAAAAAGTCCCGAGCTTTAAGAGGTTAAAGAAGAAATAAAACGGGCATTCTTTAGACGAGTTGAGTATCTTGATCATCAGCGTCTGTGGGTTCAATTACAGACTCAAAAAAAAGACGTTTCTCATGAAACTCGTCAGTCTATTCTTGTCCTGAGAAATGAAGGCTATTCCATGCGAGCAATTGCCAAGAAACTGAAGATCTCGTACAACGCTGTGTACTACTCTCTTCACAGAACATCGCAAACGGGCCCTAACCAGAATAGAAAGAGGAGTGGGAGGCCCGGGTGGACAACTGAGCAAGAGGACAAGTACATTAGTGTTTAGTTTGAGAAACAGACGCCTCACAAGTCTTCAACTGCCAGATTCATTAAATAGTACCCGCAAAACACCAGTCTCAACGTCAACAGTGAAGAGGCTACTCCGAGATGCTGGCCTTCTAAGCAGAGTTGCAAGGAAAAAGCCATATCTCAGACTGGCCAATAAAAATAAAATATTAAGATGGGCAAAAGAACACAGACATTGGACAGAAGAACTCTGCCTAGAAGGCTAGCAACCCGTAGCAAGTATTCAACCACAGGAGGTTGGTGGCACCTTAATTGGGGAGAGTGGGCTTGTGGTATTGGCTGGAGCGGAATAGGTGGAATCGTATCAAGTATATCACAAGGTTTCCTCCGCTGTTTTGTCTCCACTCAGGCCACTGACCGGAGCAAGTTCCTCGTCTGGTGAGTAAGATGCTCACAACATACTGCCGAACTCGTCCACTGGACTATCTCCATTCGAGTGTCAGTTCGGGTTCATTGTGTTTTTTGTTTTCACAAACTTTGTACCTTCTGTGGCAGACCCGGGGGATTGGTCAAGATGTTTACATAGATCAGACACGGACAGAGTATGATTAGCTCGGTTTGAAGGGTGTTTATTAAATAATAAATCAAAAAGAAAAGAACAGGTCTCCCCCATGAGACCCTCTCCGGGATACCTTCTCCTGGGCTCCGGGTCTTCCTGTATCCTATCGGGCACACAAACTCAACTCCCTCATCTTAGCTCGGGTAACCGTATCCAACCACACGGAAGTCACCTCACTTCCCCCAGTCCTCCTGTGTGCTGCCCTTCTGGCAGCTTTATGGGCCTTGCACAGCTGATGAGCAATCCGCCCTTGATTACTCACTAGCTCCCAATCAGCCCCAATTAGTCCTGGCTGGAGAGCCCGTCGAGACCTGGCACGTCCAGCGGATGGAGCCATCATCTCGTGATGTATACACCATCTGTTACCAGGCCTCGACGAGTCTCCCCATCGTGGCTGACCTGCTGTACGCCACACAAACTTAAGGGCTCTTTGAGTGAGTGGTCTGGCAGAGTGCCGCAGCCTCGGTCTGGTGCGCTCACGTGAAAGGTAGCTACGTTCCATTTCATTTGTACAGACAAAGGAATTGTCCGGTTGGAACATTAATGAAGTTTTATGTTAAAAACGTCCTAAAGATTGATTCCATACTTAGTTTGGCATGTTTCTACGGGCTGTAATGGAACTTTTTGAACTTTTCGTCCGATGTTCGGCGCGACTTGATCGCGCTTTTGGATTTGTTTACAAAACGCCCTAACAAAAGAAGATATTTGGACATAACTGATGGACATTATCAAACAAATCAAACATTTATGGTGGAACTGGGATTCCTGGGAGTGCATTCTGATGAAGATTATCAAAGGTAAGTGAATATTTAAAATGCTATTTCTGAGTAATTTTGACTACCCAATATCTTTTTGGCTGCTTTGTTGTCTAAAGGCTGTACTCAGATTATTGCATGGTTTGCTTTCTCCGTAAAGTTATTTTGAAATCTGATACAGCGGTTGCATTAAGGAGAAGTTTATCTAAAGTTCCATGTATAATAGTCGAATCTTTATCAATGTTTATTATGAGTATTTCTGTAAATTGATGTGGCTCTCTGCACAATCACCGCATGTTTTAGAACTACTGAACGTAACGTGCCAATGTAAACTCCGATTTTTTTATATAAATATGAACTTTATCAAACAAAACATACATGTTTTGTGTAACATGAAGTCCTATGAGTGTCATCTGATGAAGCTCATCAAAGGTTAGTGATTCATTTTATCTCTATTTCTGCTTTTTGTGACTCCTCTTTGGCTGGAAAAATGTTTTTCTGTGGCTTGGTGGTGACCTAACATAATCGTTTGTGGTGCTTTCGCTGTAAATCCTTTTTGAAATCAGACACTGTGTCTGCATTAATATGGCTGCGATCCCTGTACAGGGATCAACATCAGGGGAAGTATCAGAGTGACAACTAAAAATACAACGTCGTAACATTAAACATTCTTGAAAATGCAAGTGTCTTACATCCTTCAAAAGATTAGAATCTTGGAAATCAAACTACGTTTTCCGATTTAAAATAGCTATTACAGAGAACAAATACAATGCTTTTGTTTGAGAAGAGCAATCAACAACAGAAACATTTTCTGCCATGACAGTTTTTACACATTCACATCTGAAGGTAAAATTTACATTCTGATATCTTGCTCTTATTTCTCTTCCTGAGGGTCCCAGTGATCAAATGAAGTGCCGTTTTCTTTGATAAAATACATTTTTATAGCCTAAATCTAAACATTTTGTAAACCGTTTGTGCCGTGAATGCCATCTCTATCAATTTTTTACGGAGCGTTCGACATGATTACACACCGTAAACAATCGTTTATCTAGTCATGGTTGGTTTCAGTGCATTCCTCTGGATGTTTGCAACACAGCCAAACATCATTGTTTTTTTTGCGGGGAGTATTGACCGAAGTGAACTGATTTGAAGACAACAAGCAATTACTTCCTTGCGCACCAATAATTTTTGCGAAGCTTCATTGATTGACTGTATTTCTGCCCAATGACCACTGATCTTCTTGAAATCTAGCTGGATAGATAGCCAATGAGCTGAGGTAAACGCCAGTATGTAATGGTTTTGGGTTGGACCACTATTCCTTGTTTATAAATACACACGTAAGGAACTCCATTCTCGCCTTGACTATCAGAGGACTTGCTGTGACGCTTGTTACGCGCAGCAGTATTTCGGAAAGTTGTATTTTCAACGATTTCATTAAAGATATCATGGCGAATAAATCAGGAAAAGCGAAGTCCAAGTCTAAAGTGAAAGTGAAAAAGTGGAAGTGAGACAGATTTTTTGTTTGAGGAATCTTTGAGTGTTATGATTCAAACAGGAACTGAGGAGCTGTTTCTGCATGGACAGGACGTACTTCTGGAAGGGTAAGTGCAAATGCCGTTTTATTAAAAAAAAAATATATATATATATATACACTGCTCAAAAAAATAAAGGGAACACTTAAACAACACAATATAACTCCAAGTCAATCACACTTCTGTGAAATCAAACTGTCCACTTAGGAAGCAACACTGATTGACAATACATTTCACATGCTGTTGTGCAAATGGAATAGAAAACAGGTGGAAATTATAGGCAATTAGCAAAGCACCCCCAATAAAGGAGTGGTTCTGCAGGTGGGGACCACAGACCACTTCTCAGTTCCTATATGCTTCCTGGCTGATGTTTTGGTCACTTTTGAATGCTGGCGGTGCTTTCACTCTAGTGGTAGCATGAGACAGTGTCTACAACCCACACAAGTGGCTCAGGTAGTGCAGCTCATCCAGGATGGCACATCAATGCGAGCTGTGGCAAGAAGGTTTGCTGTGTCTGTCAGCGTAGTGTCCAGAGCATGGAGGCGCTACCAGGAGACAGGCCAGTACATCAGGAGACGTGGAGGAGGCCGTAGGAGGGCAACAACCCAGCAGCAGGACCGCTACCTTCGCCTTTGTGCAAGGAGGAGCAGGAGGAGCACTGCCAGAGCCCTGCAAATTGACCTCCAGCAGGCCACAAATGTACATGTGTCTGCTCAAACAGTCAGAAACAGACTCCATGAGGGTGGTATGAGGGCCTGACGTCCACAGGTGGGGGTTGTGCTTACAGCCCAACACCGTGCAGGACGTTTTTCATTTGCCAGAGAACACCAAGATTGGCAAAATCGACACTGGCTCCCTGTGCTCTTCACAGATGAAAGCAGGTTCACACTGAGCACATGTGACAGACGTGACAGTCTGGAGACGCCGTGGAGAACGTTCTGCTGCCTGCAACATCCTCCAGCATGGTCAGTCATGGTGTGGGGTGGCATTTCTTTGGGGGGGGCCGCACAGCTCCCCATGTGCTTGCCAGAGGTAGCCTGACTGCCATTAGGTACCGAGATGAGATCCTCAGACCCTTTGTGAGACCATATGCTGGTGCGGTTGGCCCTGGGTTCCTCCTAATGCAAGACAATGCTAGACCTCATGTGGCTGGAGTGTGTCAGCAGTTCCTGCAAGAGAAAGGCATTGATGCTATGGACTGGCCCGCCCGTTCCCCAGACCTGAATCCAATTGAGCACATCTGGGACATCATGTCTTGCTCCATCCACCAACGTCACGTTGCACCACCGACTGTCCAGGAGATGGCGGATCCTTTAGTCAAGGTCTGGGAGGAAATCCCTCAGGAGACCATCCGCCACCTCATCAGGAGCATGCCCAGGCGTTGTAGGGAGCTCATACAGACATGTGGAGGCCACACATACTACTGAGCCTCATTTTGACTTGTTTTAAGGACATTACATCAAAGTTGGATCTGTAGTGTGGTTTTCCACTTTAATTTTGAGTGTGACTCCAAATCCAGACCTCCATGGGTTGATAAATTTGATTTCCATTGATCATTTTTGTGTGATTTTGTTGTCAGCACATTCAACTATGTAAAGAAAAAAGTATTTAATAAGAATATTTCTTTCATTCAGATCTAGGATGTGTTATTTTAGTGTTCCCTTTATTTTTTTGAGCAGTGTATTTTGCAATTTGCAATGACGTGTGTGTGTGTGTGTGTGTGTGTGTGTTTGTGTGTGTGTGTATATATGTATGTGTGTGTGTATATATATATACATATATATTCATATATATATATTCCATGTCAGATTATATTTTCATTTTTTTTATTCAAATGGGATGGAGTAGAACAGCAAACACACACATGGCTACTGCACCTGCTACTCCTCTCCATTTCCATATGAAATATCCATTGAGTGCTGTTCAGGGGAGTTGAATGGAACAGCACTTCACATTAGTGACTGTTCCCTCTGCTCTATACAATACATATCTGTTTATTTTATGTGATGATAAAAGGCTCATACAATACAAATATTTGTTTTATGTTTTCTTTCACAGTGATAGAGACTCCGACTGGGAGCCCCCGGTGCCAAGCTGCCCGCTCTACCTCTGCCCCCAGTGGTGTTCATATGCCACAGTTTATTACTGCAGGCATGACTGTGCCTCAGGGCCAAAAGGGCACAGCATGGAGGCGTCGTTGTGTTCTGTGTCGCATGAACTCCACCACTTGTTCAGTTTGCCTCTGCTTTACATCAGAAAGAGACTGCTATGGGACATGGCACAGGCAGCAAAATATTGTGTAGAGGACTTCCTAAGGGTGTACTGTTTTTTTTCTAATATTTTTTTAAACATCCGCTAGCAGTCCTAGGCAGGTTAATAGCTGTAATGGGAGAAAACTGTGGATGGATCAACATTGTAGTTACACAACAATACTAACCTAATAGACAGAGAGAAATGAAGGAAGCCTGTACAGAATACAAATATTCCCAAATGTATCCTGTTTGCAATAAGGCACTAAAGTGAGACTGCAAAATGTCAAAGAAATGGTTTGAGGCAAAACCACACAACACATCACTGAGTACCATTCTTCATATGTTCAAGCATTTTGAACAATTTCATAAAAACATGTTTTCATTTTTCCATTGAGATATTGTGTGTAGATTGGTGAGAGACATTTTCTAATTCAGGCTAACACATCAATGTGGAATAAGTCAAGGGTTATGAAAGGCAAAACGCAGCACTCCGGGCCGCATTAGGCATGGATTTGTTTAGGGTGCATTCCGGCCACCAAGGGGATGCCGCCGAGAAACTCGAGGCATTATCAAGTGCTTTTCAAATTGTGAATAAGAGACTATTGGAGTGTGTACAGCTTGCACACAAAAAAAACAAAGCAGAGCTCATGCCTTTCAAGTGACTTTTTTCATATCAACAGTCTCATCATGCAGCCTTACAACGCTTATATTATGTCAGGATATGTTATTGCTAGCCATCAGGGATCCTCTGGGAGGAGACGAGATATAGTCTGGTACCAGTCCCTTTGAGCATGGTGAAGTTATTATTTACACTTCGGATGGTGTATCAATACACCCATTCACGACAAGTATACAGGCGTCCTTCCTGTTGGTTGGGGAGGAGTGAGCACTTTGGAGCAGAGGTCAGGTCAGATGAAGTGAGGAAGAACAGATATCACTAAAGGTTCTGTCTAGCAAGAGAGATGCATTGGCTGTTCAGATGTGTAGGAGGAGACTTGGCATAGGAGAAGGGTTAAATACAAGTGCTCGTGTGAATATGTTTTTGTCTATTCAGCTGATTTAAGTTTAAGCTTTCAGTGTCTGAGTTCTTAATATAATAATTAGAACCTAGCAATATGCTATCATTTTTTTCTAAAATGGACTACATTTTCTACATATCATGCTTCTTTTAGACCTGTCTAAAATAAATAATGGATTTATTGTGAAGGTGTAGGCTATATTACATGGATTTATTAGACTTTTTAAAATGGCTTGTAGGCTGTGTGGAAGCCAGGAGATGATACATGTGTTTGTAAATTAACGGTCAATTACTGTGAGACCGACAGTTAATTGTTTGACAATCACCAGCTGATGACATTTCATGACTGCCACAGCCCTAGCCTCACATATCTCTCTTAAAATATAAATGTTTTTAGGGATATATGGTGCATTCTGAAAGTATTCAGATCTCTTCCCCTTTTCCATATTTTGTTATTATTATTATTATTATTGGATTTCTTTTGAAAATGTATTACTAATAAAAAACAAATACCTTATTTACATGAGGTTGAAGGAGTTGTACGTAGAGCTCAGATCTGGGGAAGGGTTCCAAAAAATGTTTGCAGCATTGAAGGTCCCCAAGAACACATAGGCCTCCATCATTCTTAAATGGAAAAAGATTGGAAACACAAAGCGCTGGCCGCCTGGCCAAACATAGCAATCGAGGAAAAGGGACTTTGTCATGGAGGTGACCAAGAACCTGATGGTCACTGACAGAGCTCCAGAGTTCCTCTGTGGAGATGGGAGCACTCCACTAATCTGCAGCACTCCACCAATCAGGCCTTTATGGTAGATTGGCCAGACGGAAGCCACTACTAGTAAAAGGCACATGACACACCACTTAGAATTTGACAAAAGGCACCTAAAGGACTCTGACCATGAGAAAAGAGATTCTCTGGTCTGATGAAACCAAGATTCAACTTTTTGGCTTGAATGCCAAGCGTCAAATCTGAAGGAAACCTGGCACCATCCCTACGGTGAAGCATGGTGGTGGCTGCATCATGCTATAGGGATGTTTTTCAGCGGCAGGGCCTGGGAGACTAGTCAGGATCGAGGGAAAGATGAAGTGAGATACTTGATGAAAACCTGCTCCAGAGCGCTCAGGACCTCAGACTGGGGCGAAGGTTCACCTTCCATCAGGACAATGACCGTAAGCACACAGCCAAGACAACGATTGAGTAGCTTCAGGATAAGTCTCTGAATGTCCTTGAGTGGCCCAGCCAGAGCCTGGACTTGCACCCGATCGAACATCTCTAGAGAGACCTGAAAATAGCTGTGCAGCAACACTCCCCATCCAACCAGACAGAGCTTGAGAGGATCTGCAGAAAAGAATGGGAGAAACTCCCCAAATACAGGTGTACCAATCTTGTAGCGTCATACCCAAGAACACTCGAGGATGTACTGAGTAAAGAGTGTGAATACTTATTTATTTATACATTTGCAAAAATGTATAAACATGTTTTTTCTTTGTCATAATGGGGTATTGTATTGAGAAAAATATTTTATTAATTTTAGAATAAGGCTATAACATAACAAAATGTGGAAAAAGTCAAGGGGTCTGAATACTTTCTGAATGCACGGTATATAATTTCTTTGATTTAAATTGAAACTTTATGCTCCAATGTCTTATGTCTATAGTTTAACATTTCTTTTGATATATTACCTTGTGTATTTCACATTCTTTCATCCCGTAGGGAAATTGATGAGAGATTTTTCATTAGTTGGCTCAAAAAAGATAGGATCATCTTCAGACATGTAATAAAAACTAACATTAGCAAGGTTGTCAGAGGGAAAATTATTAATATTGAACTGTATTCTAATACTGTTGTTTTATGGGTATATTGCATGTGTGTGTGTGGTGGGGGGTTAGGGGCATGTTTGTGAGTGTTGATCTGGCAGATAGACAACAGAAGAGAGAGTGACAGGGTCACTATGAGGATATGAACATGTTTGTCTGATTAAGAGACTGTGTGTGTCTCCCAGTCTGGCTGTGTATCTAGGTAAGGTGATATCCATTAATTAAAAATGCTGGGAGCTTTCCCCTGCTGTAGGGGGATGTCACAGGAAAGGGGGCCTCAGAGGTTTCCAGAGCCTGTGAACTTATCCCACCCCCAGCCCACTACCTCCACCCCACTTCTGTCAAAACACAGATACACATGGCAGGAATTTCAGGCAGTGTGTGTGTGTGTGTGTGTGTGTGTGTGTGTGTGTGTGTGTGTTTCTTTTTATCTCACCTGTCACTAGTTCAACAGCCACATTTTTTTCCTGTCAAATCAAAGTTTATTTGTCGCATGCGCCAAATATAACAGGTGTAGACCTTACAGTGAAATGCTTACCTACCGGCTCTAACCAATAGTGCAAAAAAGGTATTAGGTGAACAATAGGTAAGTAAAGAAATAAAAACAACAACATGTTGATAGAAATTAGGTAGAACTGATTTAAGTTTCCCTGCATTAAAGTCTCCGGCCACTAGGAGCGCCGCCTCTGGGTGAGTGGTTTCCTGTTTGCTTGTTTCTTTATACAGCTGACTCAGTGCGGTCTTAGTGCCAGCATCTGTCTGGTGGTAAATAAACAGCCGCGAAAAGTATAGCGCTCTAGGCAAGTAGTACGGCCTGCAATGTATCACAATATACTCTACTTCAGGCGTGCAACATCTAGAGACTTCCTTAGATTTCGTGCACCAGCTGTTTTTACAAATATGCACAGACCAATTTTTTTGCTGTAAGATACAGTTGCAGAAACATTATGTACAAAATAAGTTACAAATAACGCAAAAAAAAACACATTGGTGAGGCGCCCGTAAAAACTGCTGCCTTTTCTTTTGGCGCCATTTTATAACCTAAACAATAGAGAAATACGTCTTACAGTAGATGCATGAGTGGATAAGGTCAGCTATAATTTTGGAAAATGCAACATAGCCGAGAAGTTTACAGTATACCCTTGTCTGTAAACTTTCTTTGTTTTGAGACTGAATCTTTGTTCAAGCGATGGCAATGGAATTGCTTTCATTGTGAAACATGCTGCAGTCTCCTCCAGGGCTTGTTGTTGGCTGGTGTCAATGATCAAACCATTCTTTTTTAAATTTAATCTGACTGCAATTAATCTATCAAATGATTGAATCCACTCAGGGAGTCAAAATCTCTCAGCTATTGTTTTTGTAATGTGGTTATCTTCAAATGTTGAAGATGAAATCTTTAGATACAGTTGAAGTTGGAAGTTTACATACACTTAGGTTGGAGTCATTGAAACTTGTTTTTCAACCACTCCACAAATTTCTTGTTAACAAACTCTAGTTTTGGCAAGTCGGTTAGGATATCTACTTTGTGCATGACAAAAGTAATTTTTGTTTACAGACAGGTTATTTCACTTATAATTCACTGTATCACAATTCCAGTGGGTCAGAAGTTTACATACACTAAGTTGACTTTAAGCAGCTTGGAAAATTCCCCAAAATTATGTCATGGCTTTAGAAACTTCTGATAGGCTAATTGACATCATTTGAGTCAATTGGAGGTGTGCCTGTGGATGTATTTCAAGGCCTACCTTCAAACTCAGTGCCTCTTTGCTTGACATCATGGGAAAATAAAAAGAAATCAGCCAAGACCTCAGAAAAAATTGTAGACCTCCACAAGTCTGGTTCATCCTTGGGAGAAATTTCCAAATGCCTGAAGGTACCTCATTCATCTGCACAAACAATAGTACGAAAGTATAAACACCATGGGACCACGCAGCCGTCATACCGCTCAGGAAGGAGACACGTTCTGTCTCCTAGAGATGAACATACTTTGTTGCGAAAAGTGCAAATCAATCCCAGAACAACAGCAAAGGACCTTGTGAAGATGCTGGATGAATTAGGTACAAAATAATCTATATCCACAGTAAAACGAGTCCTATATCAACATAACCTGAAAGGCCGCTCAGCAAGGAAGATGCCACTGCTCCAAAACCACCATAAATAGCCAGACTACTGTTTGCAACTGCATTTTGCGAGAAATGTCCTCTGGTCTGATGAAACAAAAATAGAACTGTTTGGCCATAATGACCATCATTATGTTTGGAGGAAAAAGGGGGAGGCTTGCAAGCCGAAGAACACCATCCCAACCGTGAAGAACAGGTGTGGCAGCATCATGTTGTGGAGGTGCTTTGCTGCAGGAGGAACTGGTGCACTTCACAAAATAGATGGCATCACGAGGCAGGAAAATTACGTGGCTATATTGACGCAACATTTCAAGACATCAGTCAGGAAGTTAAAGCTTGGTCGTAAAATGCGTCTTCCAAATGGACAATGGCCCCAAGAATGCTTCCAAAGTTGTGGCAAAATGGCTTAAGGACAACAAAGTCAAGGTATTGGAGAGGCCATCACAAAGCCCTGACCTCAACCCTATAGAAAATGTGTGGGCAGAACTGAATGTTTGTGTGTGAGCATTGAGGCCTACAAACCTGACTCAGTTACACTAGCTCTGTCAGGAGGAATGGGCCAACATTCACCCAACTTATTGTGGGAAGCTTGTGCAAGGCTACCTGAAATGTTTGACCCAAGTAATACAATTTAAAGGCAATGCTACCAAATACTAATTGAGTGTATGTAAACTTCTGACCCACTGGGAATGTTGAAATAAATAATTTTCTACTATTATTCTTGACATTTCATATTCTTAAAATAAAGTGGTGATCCTAACTTACCTAAAACAGGGAATTGTTACTAGGATTAAATGTCAGGAATTGTGAAAAACTGAAAGTTGAAATGTATTTGGCGGGTGTATGTATTTGGTAGGTGTATGTAATTCCGACTTCAAGTGTACATTATATCAGTTTTATATTTTTATTGTTTTCTACCCATTTTCCTTCTGCCCTGACAGTCTTGTTTCTAGTCTGGTTCCACCCTATGTGCCCGTGTGAGAGAAAGAGTGCCTGCTGGTTTTTGTTTGTGGGAATGTGTATTACCTCAACCTAAAGATGAATACTTATCTCTGTCATTTCAGTTGATGGCGTGTCCGTGTCTCGGAAGGAGGAGGTTCTTGAGACAATGGACTCCCTCCAGGCTGTGGTGGCCTCTCAGGTGAACAGAGAGGAGGAGGAGAATGAGTCTCCTGATGCCAACAACATCACCAGGCCTGAAGAGAAGGTTGTTGAGGAGAAACCGGACGAGGCCAATGAGGTGGGCTTCAAGAAGATCTTCAATTTCATCGGCTTCAAGTTCACTCTGAAGAAGGACAAGAATGAGAAGACTGACCCGGTGCAGATGCTGAAGTTGATGGACAAGGAAGTGGAAGGAGGGACTAAGGGGTCTGAGGAAACTAAGGAGGAAGCCGCCACTGCAGAGGAGGGGAAGGCAGCTGAGCCAGAGACCGCCACTGGTGAGGCTGACTTCTCTGAAACCACAACTGAGGCTGCAACTTCAGTGGATTCCCCATCTCAGACTGTGGATGGAGAGGCTACAGAAAAAGAGCCCTCGGACCCAGCTGCAGCTGCAACTACCCCACGTGGCCAGGAGGCCCCCCTGTCCCCCTTCAGAAGGTTCTTTACACAGGGAATCTTCTCCAATCAGCGCAAGAAGGCAAGTATCAAAAGAGCCAAAGAGAAGGAACCAAAAGAGAAAGCTGCTGAGGAGAAGATAAAGGAGGGAGAGGAGAAAGCAGAGGATGGGGTGGAGGAGGAGCAAGAGAAAGCAAAGGAAGAGGTGAAGGAGGTGGAGCCAGTGACAACACCAGAAACTAAGACACCTGAAGTATCTGCGGAAGAGATCAAAGAGGAGATCCAAGCCGAATTTGCCAAGGAAACCTCAGAAGCTGCTGTTACTGATGACGCCAAACAAGTGGAGGAGAATGTTGAAGACGCTGTGGAATCAGACAAGGCCCCAGTTGAGGTCACCACCGAGGCTGAGCTTTTCTCATCCCAGAAGAAGGTCAAGGCCCAGGGTAGCCCACTGAAAAAGCTGTTTACTGGGTCTGGCCTGAAGAAGCTCTCTACCAAAAAACAGAAGAAAGACAAGAAAGATACGGAGACCAAGCTGACCGAGTCTGGGGAACAGGCGGCTGAACAGCTCCAGTCCTCTACAGAGTCGGCAGAGGTCCAGAAACCTGACAGTGGGGCATCATCTCCAGAGGAGTCTGGTGAGCATGCCATCGGGGTGGAAGCCACCCAGGCTGAGGCCAGCCAAGTGGCTGATGAGGAGGTAACAAGCTCAGACGAAGGGAAGAAGAAAGAAGGTATCATGCCCTGGTCCTCCTTCAAGAAGCTGGTGACACCCAAGAAACGAGTCAAGAGGCCCTCTGAGAGCGAGGACGAGGCAACTGTTGAGAAGGCCATGTCGGCCACCCTGTTCTCCACTGACAGTGCCGTGTTTGTGGAGAAAAAGAAAGAGGAGCCGGAACTCCCTGAAGAGGAGCCAAAAGCCGAAACCACAGAGGACCTGGAGGGCACCACAGAGGACCCCAAAAAGATGAAGATGGACACCTCACTCTCCTGGGAGGCCCTGATGTGTATGGGTGGAAACAAGAAGAGGACCAGGAAGACCTCTGACTCTGAAGATGAGGAGACCAAAATCGAAGAGGAGGCACCACCAACTGGGGAAGAGCAGGTTAAGACAGCAGTCTCTCCTTTTGGCAGCTCTGGAGAGGCAGATCAGGAAAACACAGTGTCATCCCCCGAACGATCCACTAGCCCCGCCGCAGGAGACTCCACATGGGATACTCTCAAGCGTCTTGTCAGCCATAGAAAGAAGCCCAAAAACGAGGAGAGGACAGATGAATCTGGTGGTGAACAGGTAATCTCAGACAGTGAAATTCCCAAAGAAGATTCCTCCTTCTCTCTGAGGAAACTCATTCCCGGACGCAGAAAGAAGAAGCTGCTTTCCTCCAATCTGGGGTCTGGCGAGGAAGATTCCGACACACCAGCCGTGGTCCCTCTCTCAGAGTACGACAACGAGCACACCGAGAGTAAAGAAGAGGCTGAAGCCGAAATGACAGTGGAGACAAAGGACTCTGAGGAAGCAGCACCAATCACTCAGGTCCAATTGTCCATTGAAGAGAGATCCCCCTCTTGGATCTCAGCCACGGCTGTCATGGAAAACCTCCAGGAGATCCCACATGATCAGCTGAGTGACATCCCAGAAGAGGGTGCCGCCACCCCCAAATCTGCTGACACCACCATCGCAGAGGACATTGCAGAACAGACCTTAGAGGCAGTTCCATGCCAAGAGCAGGAACCTGAGTTATCTGTTGCTGAGGTGACTGCAAATTCTGATGCCAAGAACATTTTAGAGCTGATCCCAGAAACAGTCACTTGCCAGGAGCCTGAGCTGTCTGTTTCCGAGGTAACTGAAGAGATGATCCCAGCCACGTATGGCGAAACCACCCCTCTGCCCAATGAGCCTGAGACAGAGTCTTTGGAGGTCCCGCAGGAGGCTGTGGAGCTGCTCAGTGATCTTCCAAGCCTGACTTTTATGGAAATCATAGAGATCCAACTGGAGGAGGCTGCTTCCATCCCAGAACCCACACCGCCGATCAAGTTCACCGAAACCAAATCAAAGGTTGTCTTGATGGAGCATGAAGAAATTGAGGGTTCTGCCATCTACACTGACCTGGGCACCAAGGAGATCACCAAGGTGGCTGTGGAGAAGCTTGTAATTCCCACCATGGAATGTCTACCTGAGATCAGCAATGGTCTGTCCGCTGAGATGCCGGTAGAAGATAAGGCTTATCCAACTGAGGCGGCTGACGCTAATGAAGACCCAGTATTCAAGGCTCAAGTGGAGCAGGTCGAAAGCATATTCCTGGAGCCGCCACTAGAGAAAACTATTGAAGACATCCCAGATCCTTATATAGCCACTGAGGGTAAAGAGCATGAAGATGAAAAGGTCGCCACGATCAATAATATCAAGATGGAGGTTGAAATTGTTGAGGCCCCTGCGGTGAATGAGAACATCGTGGACCCCATTGTACCAACTGTCGAAGACTCCATTGCCGCTAATATTGTGGATGGCTCTGAGGCACCTGTCATTGAGGTCAAAAGTAAAGAAGAGATGGCAGCTGTCGAAGAGATTGCTGCTGTAGAAGAGGTGAATGAGCCTGCTGCCCAAGAAATGGTCACTTCACTAACTGATGCCAACCAGCTCACAGTCACTGAAGTGTGCGATGCAGCCATTGTTGCCCCTGCTTTAGAGTTTGCCATTGTAAAGGAGACCACGTACCTCGTCTGCCCACTGTCTGAGTCCTTGGAAACCCAGAAAGTGGAGGTCACAGAGGCTGTGGCAGTGGAAAAGCTCTCAGTGGCAGTTGCAGGGCCCGCTGGCGATGACCAAATTCAAGTGCAGGTGACTGAGGTTGGCATTACAGAGGCTGAAGAGACAAAGGAGGCAGAGGCCATGGAGGAGCCGGGCTTGGTCATCGCTCAGGTGGTTATCCAGAGTACTGTGGAGAAAGTGTCTGAAGCAGAGTTTGAACCCAAAGCACCTGCCTCTGCCACTGCTACCATCACAACTGAAGATGCACTACCAGTCCAGGCGGTAGCAACAATAGAGAAAGAGATTGAACTAGTAGCAGAGGAGAAACCTGTCATTGCTGAAACACCTGTAGTCCAAGTTGAGGAACCAGCACCAGAAACCCCAGCAGAGGTGTCTACTACTCCAGAGGTACCAGCCGAGGCTGAAAAACCACCAAAGGAAGTCCACGAGGCTGTCCAGGTCATTGAGACCATTCCAGTCACAATTGAAATCACAAAGAGTATCATGGAAGAGGTTACCAAGGAGGTGGAGTATGTTCTCAAAGAGGAAGTAGAGGAAATTAAACATGAAGTGGAATTAAAGCAAGCAATGGAGGTCAATGTAAGTGTGGAGAAAGTTGTAGAGGTTGAAGTTGTAACAGAGGTGGAACAGACAGAGAGTGCGACAGATAGAAAGGGAGAGGAGGAGATCAAAGAGGTAGAGGGCAACATTGAGGCATTAGAGGTTCAGGAAGTTCCGCAATCTGAGGTAGAGGAAGTAGTTAAAGAATTCCAACTTGAGGTTCAACAAGCTGAGGTAATAACGGTGGTTCAGGAAGTGATAGCAGAGGTTCCCACTCCAGAGACAGCTGAAGAGAAGTCAGAAGCAATGATTGTGACAGAAGAGACCCCAGTCCCAGATGCCCCCACAGAGACTGCTGAAGCCCCAGCCCAGGCAGAGGGGACAACTGCAGAGGTCGTAGTCCCACAGACCACACAGGTGGTCATACAGGCAACAGAGATCATTGAAGAGGCAGAGGAGGAAATCATGGTGGAGGTGGTAGAAAAAGATGCCATTGTAAGCTCACCAGAGACAAAGGAAGCTCCGGCCAAAGAAGACACAACAGACCCTGAACAAACGCCAGACACCCCCACCCCTGAACCCACACCAGATACCCCCGCCCCTGCTCCAACTGTTGCCGATGTTGTCGAAACAAACATGAAAGACGACAGTGCCGCAGTTCAGGGACAGGTATCGGATGGCCCCCAGACAGCACTGGAAGAGCATCAAATGTATGATTCAATAGAGGCTGTGGCTGCCATCCAAGATGCCCCCGTTAGCAGCATGGAAGAGGAGGTTGCTGTTGCCATGGCTGTGACAGTTGCCAGCCCAGCGGAGGCAGCGGCAGAGAAGGCGACGTCGGTGAAGTGTGCAGAGGTGATGGTGCAGGTGATTGAGGAGGTGGTGAAGGAGATCAAACCTGTCTCCTAAAAGCTTACAGCAGCATCGTGAGCAGGTGAGCAGTCTATATTATACAATTCCCTGTTTTAAGCAATGAGTGGATGTTGTCAAAGAGTTCCAAAAATATTTCCCCATAATTACTGTAAATGCATTTAGTTAATGTTAGTCATCTGATCATACCCTCTGCCTTGTCTTCTACCACAAGAAAGTGAAAGAAAGCGTTTTCTTGTGTTTTACCAAGGTATCAATTCTAGATATGTTATTATGGTTATTTTATTCCACTAGCAAAGAAAGAGTGATAGAAAAGAGTACCCACATTTATTTTGTTGTTTCCAGAATTCCTTTGTCGGGTATCACACAATATTCTCATGGTGGCCTTTTAACAATAACAATGGGCCCTATTTTTATTAGGGGGAAGGGAGAGTGAGAGAGAGAGCGAGAGATGTAATCTACAATATATCCCAAAAAACATTCTCCACTCAGACACATGAGTCATAAAGTTATTCTGTTTTGAACTACTCTGAGTGCTCAAAGTATAACATCTTAGAAAGATCTATTAGAAGAAAATTCAATCACTGAATGGACTTTTCTAGGTAACTCAATTGCCTAATTGCTATCCACGGGATGGGAGATGGAGACCAGTTCCCTTTCAGTCAGCACTCTCGGTACAACACAACTTTGGGGAGTCAGACTCTCGCGACTTTGACAAGTATAAGCGTTAGGCTCAGATTCATTAGTAGAATTTTCCCACTCTTCACCTCGATGTGAGCAATAACGTTCACGCTACTAAAAACTACATTTTTGGGAACACAAGACTATCTAACTTTGCGCCATCCAAACTAGCCATCCAAAAAGTATTGTGTTTCCCACATGTGATTTCAATCATTCATGTCCCTCCTCCACATTCAGACAGTTGTCTTCCGTGTCTTGGTGCATAAACTGAAATTAGGTGAACTATTGAAATTTTTGCAACTAGGAAATGGCAGAGCGATTTCTGCATAGTGCATCCTTCAGGGATGGTTCTTCTGTCGGAGGCCCAGAACGACTGGTACAGTCAATATTCTGAAAAGGGAAGGGTCTACGTTCCATTCTAGACCTTCGTACCCTAAACAAGCAACTCAGGGTTTGCACATTCAGGATGCTCACAAACCAGAGGCTGTTATGGTCCATGCGTCCCGGCGATTGGTTCACCACAATCAACCTGAAGGAGGCATATTTTAATGTGCCCATGTACCCCAGTCACAGGAAATGTTGGAGGTTCCATTATGAGGCAATAGCCTACGGGTTTTTGGTCCTGTTGTGTGGTCTGTTCCTCTCGCTTCGTGCCTTTTTAAAGGTAGTGGAGGCAACTCTGGCACCCATGAGGGGCCAGGGGCTGAGTGTGTTGGCCTATCTGGACGATTGGCTGATAGCAGCAGAGTCAAGGGAACAAGCGATGTTGCACACATCCAGGCTAGTGTTCCATATTCAGTCTCTAGGTTTTATTGTAAACCAGAAAAAGAGCTGTCGGACCCCATTGCAGTGCATTCTGTTCCTGGGTCTCGAGTTAGACTTGCACGTGAATCACAATTTTTATATCCATGCAGAGGCCTTCCTCACCTGGCATAATACAGGTATGGAAGGCTCTTAGAGATTTACCCAGAAAGACTCACAGCTGTAATCTTTGCCAAAGGGGATTCTAACATGTAATGACTTAGGGGGTTGAATACTTATCTAATCAAGACGTGTTTTTTTGTGTTTTTTTAATCTTCTACAAATGTTACAATTTTTCTAAGGGGTGTGATTACTTTCGGAATGCACTGGAGCATCAGCAAATCAACATAATTTAGTTGAGAGGGCCGGGCCCAGACTATTCAGTCTGCAAGGACACCCTGCATTAGAGGGCTGTATGTGTATAAGTGACAGGCGTTTGAGCTCTGGTGCCAAGATAAAGGACTTGTTCATTTTCAGTTCTTTGTGAGAGACATTCTAGTGTTCCTACAGGAGCTTTTCGACCAGGGTCGGGCATTCTCCACACTGTGGGCCCAACCCCTGGTTGTTAGGTTCCTTAAAGGTGTGTGCTGTCTGTCAACATGGGATTTGGCTATGGTTTTGGAGGCGCCCTTTGAGACTCTGGAGTCGGTGGATCTTAAGATTCTCTCCTACATGACATTTCAGCTCATGGCTTTGGCCTCAGCTAAACGTGTTGGGGACCTGCATGCGTCACCCATATACCCTTCCTGTACTCAGTTCGCCCCTGGCAACGGTAAGAGGACGTTGCATCCGAATGCTGCCTTCTTCCTGAAAGTCATGGTTATGTCCCACAGGTCTTTAGATTGAGCAATTTCCCTTTGCTTCTGAAGAGCAACAGAGGTCACATGCCCTGTGTCCAGTACGAGTTTGCGCACGTACATTGAGCGGACCTGGGATTTCCCGTTAGGTGACCAGCTTTTTTTCTGTTTTACCAGCTCACGGCAGGGCACTCTCTAAGCGTCTCTCCCACTGTATTGTGGAGGCTATCTCCCTGGCAAATAGCAGAAAGGGCCAAGGGTTACATAGCGGTGTTTCGCGCCCACTCCACCAGGTGTCTGGCAGCGTCTTGGACATTATTTAAAGGGTTGACTGTAGGGCATATTTGTGCTGAGGCGAGCATCACCACTCACATTTGTGAGGTTTTATCGCTTGGATGTCACTGCTCCCAGCATAGCCCACAGCATGTATACAGCTAGGACAGGAGAGGGTCATTAGGCAGCGTGTCCCATGTGCACAATACCCAACTACTGCCTCTTGAGGGGTGGAGGTCTGGGTGGTCTGCCATGGACCATATCATTTGGTATCCGTTGGGGCCAGCTTGGGGCGGGATTCTAGTTCCCCATAATTGTGTTGTACCACGAGTACTGACTGAAAGGGAACGTAATGTTATGAATATAACTACTGTTCCCTGAAGGAGGGAAATGAGGTACAACACCTGTTTGGCCCCGCACCGCCCGTTCCTAGGCTCTGTGAAGTGCAGTACTGAATTGAAGGAATTAATCCGAGCATCACGCTTATCACCTGTGTGTTTTTTTTTATCACCCATGATTTTTGGCCTGATTATTGTTCTTCAATCGAAGTCGCTAGAGTGCAACTGCCCATAGTTGTGTTGAACCTTGTTTCCCACCTTCAGGGAACAGTAGTTATAGTTATAACGTGTGTTTCCGAGGATAATGGTATCCATTTACTAATAACATGTATTTCTCTCTACCCCAGCTGTAGATGCAAGATGGTTGACTGGAAGACCGACTGTCCTGACCAGGAAGGGAGTGATAGTGAAAAAGGGAGCGAGAGAATGCTCTATGGAGAAACACACTGAGACTCAGCTCCAACCCACCCTGCCCAGAGTGACTGAGCAACGACTTCACCCCTCTCCTTCCCCCCTGCCCCCTTCACCCCCTGCCCTGCAGCACCAGCCCCTTCACACAGAGGTGACCCCTCTCCACCCCTGGGGTGAAGCATCAATCCCCCTAAACACACACCAAGCCACTGTCCTAGTCCCACACATCTGAAGCTTCCCACCCTGCTGATAATCAATGTGATGTACGCTTCCTGTCTTGATGAGCTTCCATCGCCCTTGCTGCAACTCGGGAGTATTCTGTCCCCTGGAGAGTGTGGTGTGTGTCTGTGTGTGTCTGTGTGTGTCTGTGCGTGTGCGTGTGTGTGTGTGTGTGCGTGTGCGTGTGTGTGTGTGTGTGTGTGCAAAGTGAGTTTGAGAAAGTGTGTGTGTGTGGTCTTAGAGTTGGAGGATTATTATCTTGTTTATTATATTTATATTTTGTGAGTATTTTCTCATTCTCCCCATCCTTTATCTTTTCTATTTCTGATTGTATAGAATATGTGCCCTATTTTCTCATGTATATGTAAGACAATGTCTGGATTATGCAGAAATTCTACCTTAACAATGGTACAGATGTGATTTCAATGGCAGGGTCCTGTATCATTGATTACAGAGGATGACTTAATGTGAATAGACAGGGCGTGAGGTGAAAGCCAATAGAAGTGCAACAATCTTAAACTTTAACCTTTGACATTGTACTTACCTTCAGCTTTCAGCCTGACAATATATTTTCTGCTCCTACTGTAGATAAAACATACTTCACTGGCTGACTGACTGTGAAAAAAGTATTGTTACTTTCTGAAATATATGGTGTGTAGAAATACAATAAAACACTATAATACACTACAATGCAAATTTTGCTGAGATAACAAGGCCTAGGAGGATATAAAGTTGCATAATGGTAAAGGCCACGTACTCTCATGCAATGCCATGCCAATTGGCCACATAGTGGCGCTATAACAAGCAATTGAAAAGGGAAATGCCCCTCACCCCATGTGACCTAAAGTCCTGAAATTCAGTACATAGGTCCCTCCCCTCACAAGGAACAAATTTGCCTCAACAACACATAATGGTCTCCATGATGAATTATTCGCTATTTTTAATTTTGTGGAAAAACACTCGATACTCCTCTGACACTGAATGACCGATCTCCACAGAACTTGGTACATGGCATCTACGAACAAATTTAGGGAAAAACCAAGGCTAACAGTTCTTCGATGAAGGGTATCTATATTATTATGAAGGTAAGTTAATGTTTTCATTATGAAGATTGCATTTACACTGATTTGTATATCTAAATAACTAGGGTTTTGAAATGTCACCCTAAGGCTTGCTTGATACAGTGTACAGTAGTACGCCAATAGTTTTTGCAATAATGTGTTTTAAGAACAAGAATACTAATGCATGCGCTGTGTAGCGTTGATATAGTCCATCGGAAAGTTTATTTCTCAACAGGTTACATCTGACACAAACATTTCTAAACCATCTCGAGTGGCGCAGCGGTCTAAGGCACTGCATCTCAGTGCTAGAGGCATCACTACAGACACCTTGGTTTGAATCCAGGCTTTATCACAACTGGCTGTGATTGTGAGTCCCATAGGGCGGCGCACAATTGGCCCAGCGTCATCAAGGTTTGGCTGGTGTAGGCCATCATTGTAAATGAGATTTGTTCTTAACTGGCCACAACGGTGATCTTTTAAATGAGCAAAGTAGGCAATGCATCTGAAGTTATGTTAAACAACATTTTTAGCTATTTCAGTAATGTTTATATGAGGCGAAGTAGTGTGAAATTCTGTAATAAGCAAAATATAAATCAATGCGTTTTTTTCCTGGTGCCACACCAGTAATGCTTTCTTGGCCTTAAGTAACCAATGGAGTAAATTAGGCCAAATTTTACCAGAGCGAATATCGACAAAGGGTCTTGGAGTATGTGTTCATGTAGGATAACTTTTGCCTAGAGAGAATGAATGGTGATATACCATACATTTTCTTTGTTTGATGGCAATGTCAATAAATAACATAGTCATAACATAATAACATAGACCTTTGTTTCCAAGTATGCATGTAACAGTTAAACTGTTATGGTTGTTACTGTCATTCCAAAAGCATTACCAACATTTTCTATCTTCAGAGTGTTGCCAAGTATGGTACTATGTTGCAGAAAACAGGAAGGGAAGCACTGCTAAGGTAGGGTTTGGTCACATGAAGGTGCACTTTCGTAGAAGGGTACACTGGTAATCAAAAAGAAAGAAGGACCAGGGCACTCTTCATATAATTAATTAAAATGCCTTCATTTCTATGACATGCTCAAGGGAAACAAAGGTGAAAAACGACAACGCGTTTTGGCTGCGTGGCCTTCGCCAGGGAGTACAAAGATATGATAAAACCATGTCCTCTTTTGAACAGCTTTTTCCAATCAACCCTGATTTGAAGGGGGTGAGGTTACAGAATTCATTGAACAATACCTAGTAAGCAATACTATACTCATTAAAAAGTGAAATACTGTAGATATGTTATCAAAATGCAAATAAAGTCTAGAAGTATCAGAACCCATAGAAAGGTAGTTCTATCTTTGAATATAACTGGGTAAAGTAGCCGTGGCAATTTTAGCAATCTTGGTGGGGCAAACTCCCCAAAAAAGTTTTAGATGCATGCCAGCAAAGCCACTACACAGCACAACACTTGTCTGGCAGCGAAACAGTTAATTCAACATCATTTTTTGCCATTAAAAAAAACATAGTTGAAATGGCTGATTTGCTTAAACAAATGTGGTTTCTACTGACAATTGAGATGTACACACTTTGGCATAAGGGGACGATAAGAGGCAATCCGTAATTTTGATTAAGACATTAATTAAGGATTGGACCCTTTCAATTTCCACGTAAAATGACATACCCAAATCAACTGCCTGTAGCTCAGGACCTGAATCAAGGATATGCATATTTCTGATACTATTTGAAAGGAAAAACTTTCAAGTTTGTGGAAATGTGAAAAGTATGTAGGAGAATAACACATTAGATATGGTTCAAGATAAAACAAACAAAATAACATGTTTTCTTTGAAATGCAAAAAGAAGGCCATACATTAGGAATATGGGTGTAATTTAGATGTTGTCCAGAAGATGGCGGCAGTGTGTGTGCATCAGACTGATTCTACATAATATTTTTTTATCCCTGGTGTCCCTCAAGAGTTTGCCCAAATATACCCAAGTGTCTGAATTGGTCAATTGATAAATTCCCAAGTACGTAACTATAGAGAACATGCAAAAATATTATGGTAATACATTTTTTTAGATTACTCACTTCAAGCAATGTCATACATGATGGATCATTAGCTTCCCTACATAAAAGACACTAACATTCACACATCTAGATGTCCGGACGGGGTTAGTGTGGAGCCAGAGACAGCCGAATGGTCAGACTGAAGGATCCAGATCAGTTAGAACTCAAGTTTACTATTACTTATTTGATTTAACCTTTATTTTAGCAAGAGATGAGCATCAACCATTTTACGGATGAGCCCTGCATCAATACATCAAATAAACATATTATACAGAGTATGGGGAAGAACTAATTGAGCTATGCATAATGCAAACTCCTCTTCGACCAGTTTATTTTCAATGGAGAATGAATCCCGTTGCGCGTGGGCTTAGCACAATGGCCTTTACTCATACAAAGGGCCATCACATACTCATGTAAAGCCCAGCTCATTGGCTAACTAGTTATGTTTCAAAGCGATCGGTGGTCATTGGACCAAGATACAGTCAATCAAGTGAACACTGCCTGTCTTATTGGTGCGTAATGTCTGTCCTTCATGGGCTAAAAGAGGTGTTGTGTAGCCAATACTTAATGTAGAATGGTGAAACAAAGTTTGGTTGCCTTCTAGAGTGTCTGAGGATTGCACAGTAATTGAACTTGACTGGGTAAAGCATGATATAGTGTTTATATTTCATCAATTGTTTTGATGGAAGTTGAGTCGGAATTCATGAGAAACGCTGTATACAACATGGATCATGATAGGATATAAAAATGTATTTTATCAAACAAAACTATGCTACATTTTATCTCGGGGACCCTCAGGATGACAAATCAGAGCAAGACTACTGAATGGAAGTACATGATTTACCTTCAGAGGTGAATGTAATCAAACCACTTGATAAGTGTTTTGTTGTTGTGCACTATCCTCAAACAATAGCATGGTATTTTTTCGCTGTAATAGCTACTGTAAATTGAACACTGCAGTCAGATCAGCAATAATTTAAGCGTCCTGCCCATACAATAATTGTCTTTGTCCCGGAAAGTTGGCTGTTGTTTACAATGTCAATTCTAGTCACATGATTGAATATTGATAAAAAACTGTCCCGATTTTGGGACACCGCTCCAGAGCGAGCTAGGACAGACGTAGTTAATATAGCTATATGTTTAGCACTTTTGAAGTTTAAAGCGTCAGAAATCAGAACATAGGCCGTTCTTACAGTATTCTCCCTGTACACCAAGTCAGAACCGTAGGACAAACACAGGAGGCATATGATGGTGAAAAGAAAATGAGCAGAAAATGAAAGCTCTTAAAATATTTGACATTTCTCTAAAACAAGCTACAGGCTACATGTGCACCACCAAGTCAGAACAGTCGGTTAAATTATGAGGGGGAAAAGGGACCACATTATTAGGGTGAGTCACATGGGCTACAAACAGCTTACTACACAACATACACTTAGTATTACTTTCCTAGCTACAGTATACATATCTCCCTGGCATATTACATAATTTATGCAGTAGCATACAATACATTTTTGAACTCCTCTTTTTGTGCTGTGCTCACTTGAACAGGAAGGTGGTGCAGCGGTCCTTCGTGGGCAAATTCTGTCATCAGTCTGGCATTCTCTGGATTTGTTTTTTTCAAGACAACTGGGAACTCTGGGTGGGGACGAGGTCAAATCATGACATTAGTTATCTTCAGTTTGAGACTTGGAATTCCAAGTTTTCCCAGTCAGAGCTAGTTTTTTCCCCCCAGAGTTCCCAGTTCTCTTGAACTCCAGTTGTTCCCAGTTGTTTTGAACACGGCAAAAGTCATGCTGGATTGACCAATGCTGAATGTTTAACCTTTTAAACTTGTAAAAGAGACCACTAAACCCAGACTTGGACCACACATCCACTCCACTGAATAGCAGGCCAGTGATTGTTTGCAATGCTTGCAGTTAGGCACTGATTCCTTCCAAATCACTCATTGTTGAATTTGCGATTTCCAAGTCTGTTGTGTAATGTTTATGGCCGATGCGCACTGATACTTTATCTATAATTTCTCTTCATATGACAAGTATTGATTAGCCAGTAGGTTGTCGACTTGATTCATGATGATGACTGCTAGCTTGCTAGCTAAGATTTTAAAATTATGTGGCCAATGACCTCCACCCTTCTTGGAAGGTTACTTCTAATGTAACTCTATGGCAGCTTGAATTTTCGAGCTCTCCCTGTAGATTTTGCGGTGACGTAGTGTCCCCATGAGTGACAGAACACGGATCCAACCACGGCGCAACTAGAGAACATTACCAACCCCTAGGCTCTGTATTTTCCGCTGGCTGCCCCACCACCACAGAAAACACTGAGCTAGGCAGAAACACCTGCATTTGGTAGCTGCCTTACTCAAGAAAGCAAAAAAGAGACCACGTTTGGATACGGCTTTATTAACTCAATTATTATTTTAAAAAATGTTGACATTGTCTGCAAACTTTTATTTTTGACACGTATTAATGCCAAAATAACATTTTTTAAAAACGGTAGGGCTTTTCCCTGAAAGACTTTTCCCTCACCACTGCAAAGTGGTAAGAACTGGCAGTGGTGTAAAGTACTTACCCCAAAAAACTACTTAAGTAGTGCTTTACAGATAACATATTTATTTATATTCTTCGCAACTTTTACTTCACTACATTGCTAAAGAAAATAATGTACTTTTTACTCCATACATTTTCCCAGACACCCAAAAGTACTCGTTACATTTTGTATGTTTAGCAGGAGAGGAAAATGTTCCAGTTCACACACTTGTCAAGACAACATGCCTACTGCCTCTGATCTGGCGGACTCACTAAACACAAATGCTTTGTTTGTAAATTATGTGTGAGTGTTGGATTGTGCCCCTGGGCCTCTGTACATTTAAAAAATAATACATTATTGTGCCATCAGGCTTTCTTAATATAAGCAATTTGAAATTATTTAAACTTTTAGTAAAGTATATTTTTGCAATTACATTTGATACTTAAGTAGATTTACAACTTTTGATACTTAAGTAGATTTAAAACCAAATACTTTTAGACTTTACTGGGTGACTCCTTTTTACTTTTTATATTAAGGTATCTTTACTTCTACTCAAATATGACAATTTGGTACTCTTCCACAACTGAGAATAGGAGAGCCATCTATTTTTATAGTATGCTAGATAACAGCAAACATGGGCCTCGGCAGTCTAAACATACCTGGAGGGCAATACAGCATTATGTCCACTAGGTGACGGCAAAGGGAACTCTCTCAACCCTATAGGAAAAGTGAGAAATCCATATCTTAATTTAAACTAGGACACTTAGTGGCCTGTAGTTTGTAAATCCCAAAACCTTCCCTTTGGTTTAGTTGTTTAAGACGGTCCCCTTTTCTAATTGAGGCCGGAACATGATCAATACCTAAAACTTGTAGGAAGGCATGGTTGCCATGGTGTAAGAATTTGTAGTGCCTTGCCATGGGGTAGTCTTCTATGCCTACCCTTATGGCGTACTTGTGTTCCATTAAGCAGTCTTGAAGGTGTCTCTTACTCATGGACGTTCAGTCCAACCGTTATAATTAAGTGCTGCGGGTGCACAGCGGAGCGGCTCTACGCCTCTTCTTAGAATGGTGCTTTGTCTTGCAAGATCACTTCATTATTAATGATATTCTTCATAACAAACCAAATTTAATAGCATGATAATATCAGGCTACTGTTATAGCAAAAACACCATGTAATTTCTTATGACAATTTAGGATGATTGTGCTGAAATGCTGCATTTTTTTCCTCATGCGGTGGCTGTGTTTGACTTCATCTTCTCTAAAATGAGATTAGTTAGGCTAGTTAGTCACCTTTCCTTACATCATTCAAGAAGATTGACATGAATATTCCCATGAAACGGATTGGGATAAATTGGTTAGTATGATTGCAGCATGGACATTTCACCTGTAAAACGTGAAGAATTATCCTTCACGATTGACTGTGATGATGTCATAATTTACAATAAAATGGGCGTAATTTGGTGTTTTAGGATCTGAAAAATAAAACAAATTCCTCTTACGGTATGTAAAGGCATAGGAAATAATGCAAGTTGGATGATGCATTGTATGTAACCTATATTCTAAAATGATTTTATACAATAAACTTCATGTTGGTACTAACTTTCATTCAGAAATTATGGCTTAATAATACAAAAGACCACCGGTTAAAATAAAGGTAAAGCAATTTCCATGTGTGGTCAGCTGATGATTCCAGCACCATTTTGTTTGGGAAAGCGTCATGGCAAAGCATGGGAACTCATCTTGATAAATCTACACACATTAGGCCTATAGCCTACCTGATGAGCTTCCCTGATGTTTTCCTGAACTTTCCAATACTTTTCCGATGCATTTCAGGTACTTAGCCTACTGACGTGAAAACACATTTGACACCTTTCCAATAGACTATTCAAGTCATTTGACATATTTTATTGTTTAAAAAGTTCATGAGGCCTACATCGTTTCAATAGCAATATAGTTGAAACCACTATTGGCTTCATTCATTTACTGAATCTATTCTCGTAATTTTATCCTAGGCTACATGCTGATAGATTATTTTAAGTATTATTGTAACAGTAGGCCTACCTACACAATAACCTCATATGGGGTTACTGACCACAATCGATTGAGTTAATGATAGTAAGTGTTGATACATTTATTTTGTCTTGGCGAGCACAGCACATGGAAGAAAACAGCGCTGCAGGAAGGGGTGCTGAAAGTGCTGCAGAAAAATTAAAATACATTTGTGTGACCCGAAACACTGGAGACCACTCGGAACCCATCTGTCCTCTTACTACGACATTCCCAAAGCCGGTTGTCAATCCGGATGGCCAGAACGATGAGCTCATCCAGAGTGTCAGGGTTGTACCGGGAAGCCAGTTCACCCTTGAACGTCACCGAGTCTGTTCAGAATGGCTGAGTGAAGTGCCTCTGTATTAAAGGTCGACCAATTAATCGGAATGGTCGATTAATTAGGGTCGATTTCAAGTTTTCATAACAATCGGAAATCGGTATTTTTGGACGCCGATTTCCAATTTTTTTTATTTTATTTTATTATTATTATTTTACACCTTTAATTAACTAGGCAAGTCAGTTAAGAACACATTCTTATTTTCAATGACGGTTAACTAGTCTAATGCTCTAACCACCTGCCTCTCATTGCACTCCACGAGGAGCCTGCCTGTTACGCGAATGCAGTAGAAGCCAAGGTAGGTTGCTAGCTAGCATTAAACTTATCTTATAAAAAACAATCAATCAATCAATCACTAGTTAACTACACATGGTTGATATTACTAGTTTATCTAGCGTGTCCTGCGTTGCATATAATCGATGCAACGCTGGGGGGTTATTTAACAAAAGTGCATTTGCGAAAAAAGCACAATCGTTGCACGACTAACCATAAACACTCATGCCTTAAAATCAATACACAGAAGTATATATTTTTAAAGCTGCATATTTAGCTAAAAGAAATCCAGGTTAGCAAGCAATATTAACCAGGTGAAATTGTGTCACTTATCTTGCGTTCAGTGCACGCAGAGTCAGTGTATATGCAAGTTTGGGCAGCCTGGCTCATTGCGAACTAATTTGCCAAACTTTTACGTCTATTATGACGTAACATTGAAGGTTGTACAATGTAACAAGAATATTTAGACTTAGGGATGCCACCCGTTAGATAAAATACCGAACGGTTCCGTATTTCACTGAAATAATAAACGTTTTGCTTTCGAAATGATAGTTTCCGGATTCAACCATATTAATGACCAAAGGCTCGTATTTCTGTGTGTTATATTATAATTAAGTCTATGATTTGATATTTGATAGAGCAGTCTGACTGAGCAATGGTAGACAGCAGCAGGCTCATAAGCATTTTCGTGTGTTTTGCCAGCAGCTCTTTGCAAGCACAGCGCTGTTTATGACTTAAAGCCTATCAGCCTAATGGCTGGTGTAACCGATGTGAAATGGCTAGCTAGTTAGCGGGGTACGCGCTAATAGTGTTTCAAACGTCACTCTCTCTGAGACTTGGAGTAGTTATTCCCCTTGCTCTGCAAGGGCCGCGGCTTTTGTGGAGTGAAGGGTAATGCTGCTTCAAGTGTGGCTGTTGTCAATGTGTTCCTGGTTCGAGCCCAGGTAGGGAGAGGAGAGGGACGGAAGCTATACTGTTACACTGGCAATACTAAAGTGCCTATAAGAACATCCAATTGTCAAAGGTATATGAAATACAAATGGTATAGAGTCCTATAATTCCTATAATAACTATAACCTAAAACTTCTTACCTGGGAATATTGAAGTCTCATGTTAAAAGGAACCACCAGCTTTCATATGTTCTCATGTTCTGAGCAAGGAACTCAAACGTTAGCTTTTTTACATGGCACATATTTCACTTTTACTTTCTTCTCCAACGCTTTGGTTTTGCATTATTTAAACCAAATGGAACATGTTTTAATATTTATTTGAGGCTAAATTGATTTTTATTGATGTATTAAGTTAAAATAAGTGTTTATTCAGTATTGTTGTAATTGTCATTATTACAAATAAAAGAAATTGGCAGATTAATCGGTATCGGCCTTTTTTGGTCCTCCAATAATCGGTATCGGCGTTGAAAAATCATAATCGGTCAACCTCTACTCTCTATTCCAACCGCTCTCAGCCGCGAGCGTCCGAAAGTCAATGGCGTAATCGGCTATGCTCCGGCTTCCCTGTTGAAGCAGTCTTTGAGCAGCGTTCCTCCACTGATGGGGTGATCAGAAACCCTATTCTCCTAGATGAAGCTTTGCCAATTAAAACAAATGTCTAATTGTTGCTCCCATATGGCAGTGGCCCAGGCCACAGCCCGTCCTGAGAGCAAGGAGATGCCACTCTGGAACGCTCGGTGGGAAACGATGCCTGCAGCTCGAAGACCAGAGAGCATTGGAACAGGAACCCACAACACCTCTCAGGATGCCCCGCAAAGCCCTCCGGTGCCGGGAGATGAGGCTCCCGTAGTGAGGAAGAAGCTGAGCTGGTAGGGAGTGGAGGATTAGGAACAGCCACAGGTGCAGCAGCCGTTGCTCCAGTCTGTCCTGTCTGCAGAGCGGACACAAGTTCATAAATCATCTGACAATGCAGCCGCGCCTCATGGTGGCCAATCACAGTTCCACGGTGGGTGAGAGCCGACTGTAAATGGAGTTCGGCATGTTCCTCAGATGACTGAGAAATCTCTGCTGGGTCCATTGTTGGCTTAGGTCTATTGTTACAATGATGCTTGTACAAACTCAAACCCAGTCACAGAGAAACACAGCAAGCAGAGGTAAGGGTAAATCCAGATCTCTACTTAAAGTCTTGACAAAAACAAGGCAACAGCACAAGAGTGCACTAAACAAAACAAGGCCTAAGCAAGGATCCAGGCCAACAGAGGAACCTAAAATAGCCAGGCAACCAGGTGAACAGAAGGGGGAAACAAACACAGGTGAAACCAAAAAGAAACAATCAGGGTAACCTGGAAACAAGAAACAAGGTAAGGGTGCCCGCCAGTGGTAACCTAAGGAAGCGCACTAAAAATAAAACAGAAAATGTAACAGATTGGACGCTGGGCATTCAGGATAGAGCGTTCAATCTTGGCTTCATCAGACCAGATAATGTTGTTTCTCATGGTCTGAGAGCCCTTTAGGTGCCTTTTAACAAATTCCTAGTAGGCTGTCATGTGCCGTTTACTGAGAAGTGGGCTCCGTCTGGCCACTCTACCATAAAGGCCTGCTTGGTGGAGTGCTACAGAGATGGTTGTCCTTCTGGAAGGTTCTCCCATCTCCACAGAGGAAGTCTGGAGCTGTCAGTGACCATCGGGTTCTTGGTCACCTCCCTGACCAAGATCCTCCTCCCCTGATTGCTCAGTTTGGCTGGGCGGCCAGCTCTAGGAAGAGTCTTGGTGGTTCCAATCTTCTTCCATTTAAGAATGATTGAGGGCACTGTATTCTTGGGACCTTCAATGCTGCAGACATTTTTTGGTACTCTTCCCCAGATCTGTGCCTCAACACAATCTTGTCTTGGAGCGCTATGAACAATTCCTTCGACCTCATGGCTTGCTTTATGCTCTGACATGCACTGTCAAATGTGGTACATTATATAGACAGGAGTGTGCCTTTCCAAATCTAGTCCAATCAATTGAATTTACCAAAGCTCGACTCAAATCAAGTTATAGAAAAATCTCAAGGATGATCAATGGAAACAGGATGTACCTGACCTCAATTTTGAGTCTCATAGCAAAGGGTCTGAATACTTATGTAAATCAGGTATCCGTTAATTTTGTATAAATTAGTAAACATTTCTACAAACCTGTTTTCGCTTTCTCATTATGGGGTATTGTGTGTGATGTGTGGGGGGAAAAATGAAATCAATTTTAGTATAAGGCTATAATGTAACAAAATGTGGAAAAAGGGAAGGGGTCTGAATACTTTCCAAACACACTGTATATCTAGCAATAAACATCTGCCATAAAAATACAGTGACTCAAAAATGACAGAAATTGCAACAACTTAGCAAGCTAGCTAGCATAAAAATGAGTGCATAAAATGCTGTACAATGACAAAATGTGGTCAGGAAACATAAGAAAACAAATATTATTCTCAACGTTCTTGCATTCATGCACAGTGAAGGACAAAACATAATAATAATGTTAGAAAACCAGAGATTCTCTGCACAGCCACTGATGGCAAGCTGAGCTTGGGTGTTAGGCTAATTAACACTGTGAGCCCATGCTAGCTGTGAAGTTGTCACTCTTAAAGGGACTGGCTGCAATTTAGCTGCAGGAACACCTCTTTATACTTCTATTGGTACATTTTTAAGCTGTGACCCAGTACATAGATGGATGGCAGGGGTGCTCCAGTACAGTGGATTGCAGAGCTGCTCCAGAACAGTAGATGGCGGTAATGCACCATGACGTTGGATGCCAACCACTGATAAACACCACAGAAGAAGAAGAGGCGGAGTTAACAAAGGTAGCTATAGCTAGTACATACCGGCAGAGTGTCCTTCACCCCTGACGGACAGGCATGTTTGACTTATTAACTACAAAAAGGTAAGACGTGTTTTTAATTCTGATGCTGCTCTGCATACATAAGCATGTTAGCTAGCTAGCTCAAGCTTATTAGCTAGCTAGCTCAAAGGACATTCAGCGTTACTCCACAGAAGCCGCTCCTCCTAGGTATAATTCCGATAATGCATGTAATAAGATGCCCAGCGCTTCAAGCCTCCTCAACCCTCTCTCGCTCTCTCTCTCGCTCTCTCCCACTCGCAAAATTTCAGTTGCATCTTACACCATGGGCTACACTTGATATCCATCACAACTGAAAACAACTAGCTTGCCTGCTCTATCCACACTGATTGTTGAAGTATTTTAATGAGCTAAATGTTAAAAAAAAAGTTTTCACAGGTTAAAAAGGAACAGAAAGGAACAATATGAACTGGTACTTTTTTGGGGTTCGAACCGGTTCAGAACTTTATTTTACTGGTCGAAACAACAGTGGAACGAATCCCCCCAAAACTGTGGTTCTATTCACAAAACGATTTTCGGTTCCAACCCCTGATAAAGACAAACGGCTTGCATAAATACAAATGTTATAATTGACACAGCGAAAAACAAGTAAACTAAAAGCTTAACATCTTCTCACCTATGTGAGAATGCTGTTCATCGACTACAGCTCAGCATTTAACACCATAGTACCCTCAAAACTCGTCATCAAGCTCGAGACCCTGGGTATCGACGCCACCCTGTGCAACTGGGTACTGGACTTCCTGACGGGCCACCCCCAGGTGGTGAGGGTAGGTAACAACATCTCCACCCCGCTGATCCTCAACACTGGGGCCCCACAAGGGTGCGTTCTAAGCCCTCTCCTGTACTCCCTGTTCACCCACAACTACGTGGCCATGCACGCCTCCAACTCAATCATCAAGTTTGCGGACGACACTACAGTGGTAGGCTTCATTACCAACAACGATGAGATGGCCTACAGGGAGGAGGTGAGGGCCCACGGAGTGTGGTGTCAGGAAAATAACCACACACTCAACGTCAACAAAACAAAGGAGATGATTGTGGACTTCAGGAAACAGCAGAGGGAGCACCCCCCTATCCACATCGACAGGACAGTAGTGGAGAGGGTAGTAAGTTTTAAATTCCTCGGCGTACACATCACGGACAAACAGAAATGGTCCACCCACACAGACAGCGTTGTGAAGAAGGCGCAGCAGCGCCTCTTCAACCTCAGGAGGCTGAAGAAATTTGGCTTGTCACCAAAAGCACTCACGAACTTCTACAGATGCACAATCGAGAGCATCCTGGCGGGCTGTATCACCGCCTGGTACGGCAACTGCTCTGCCCACAACCGTAAGGCTCTCCAGAGGGTAGTGAGGTCTGCACAACGCATCACCGGGGGCAAACTACCTGCCCTCCAGGACACCTACACCACCCGATGTCACAGGAAGGCCATAAAGATCATCAAGGACAACAACCACCCGAGCCACTGCCTGTTCTCCCCACTATCATCCAGAAGGCGAGGTCAGTACAGGTGCATCAAAGCAGGGACCGAGAGACTGAAAAACAGCTTCTATCTCAAGGCCATCAGACTGTTAAACAGCCACCACAAACATTGAGTGGCTGCTGCCAACATACTGACTCAACTCCAGCTCACCTTAATAATGGAAATTGATGGAAATTGATGTAAAAAATGTATCACTAGCCACTTTAAACAATGCCACTTCTTATAATGTTTACATACCCTACATTACTCATCTCATATGTATATGTATATACTGTACTCTATCATCTACTGCATCTTTATTTAATACATGTATCACTAGCCACTTTAAACTACCCACTTTGTTTACACACCCTACATTACTCATCTCATATGTATATACTGTACTCGATACCACCTACTGCATCTTTCCTTTGCCGTTCTGTACCATCACTCATTCATATATCTTTATGTACATATTGTTTATCCCTTTACACCTGTGTGTATAAGGTAGTAGTTGTGGGGAATTGTTAGGTTAGATTACTCATTGGTTATTACTGCATTGTCGGAACTAGAAGCACAAGCATTTCGCTACACACGCATTAACATCTGCTAACCATGTGTATGTGACAAATAACATTTGATTTTACAAGCAAAGCGTCAATACAGGATTAAGATTGAATCCTAATACACCGGCTCTGACGCTCGTTGGATGTGGCAGGGCTTGCAAACTATTATGGACTACAAAGGGAAACCCAGACGTGAGATGCCCAGTGACGCGAGCCTACCAGACTAGCTAAATGCCTTTGTATGCTTGCTTCGAGGCAAGCAACACTGAAGCATGCACGAGAGCACCAGATGTTCTGGATGATTGTGTGATAACGCTCTCAGTAGCCGATGTGAACAAAACCTTTAAACAGGTCAACATTCACAAAGCCGCAGGGCCAGACTGATTACCAGGGAGTGTACTCAAAGCATGCGCGGACCAACTCAAGTGTCTTCACTGACATTTTCAATGTCTTCCTGACCGAGTCTGTAATACCTACATGTTTCAAGCAGACCACCATAGTCCCTGTGCCTAAGGAAGCGAAGGTACCTGCCTAAATGATTACCGCCCAGCGGCACTCACGTCGGTAGCCATGAAGTGCTTTGAAAGGCTGGTCATGGCTCACATCAACAGCATCCTCCCAGACACCCTAGACCCACTCCAATTCGAATACCGCCCCAACAGATCCACAGATGACGCAATCTCAATCGTTCTCCAAACTGCCCTTTCTCACCTGGACAAAAGGAACACCTATGTGAGAATGCTGTTCATCGACTACAGTGCCCACGAAGCTCATCACTAAGCTAAGGACTCTGGGACTACATCTGCCACGCTGATCCTTAACACTGGGGCCCCTCAGGGGTGTGTGCCTAGTCCCCTCCTCTATTCCCTGTTCACCCACGACTGCGTGGCCAAACACTACTCCAACACCATCAAGTTTGCTGACGACACAGCCGTGGTTAGCCTGATCACCGACAATGATGAGACTGCCTTTAGGGAGGAGGTCAGAGAACGGGCAGTGTGGTGGCAGGACATCAACCTCTCCCTTAATGTGAGCAAGACAAAGGAGCAGCTAGCTAGCTGCAATCCGAGTGGCTATTCCTTGCTAAAGTCTCTGTCCTCCAGCTAATTTTTGGGCTACAATACCTCTCTTGCCAATTGCCTGGATCCTTTACTGCCGACACAGAGCCCCGCCGATCCATCACGACTGGTCTGCCGACATAATCGTCCGAGGTGGTTTCAACAGGCTATCCCGTTGCGACGTCACCGAAGGCCCATCTGCTATCCCCGGCCCGCTAGCTGTCTGAATCGCCATGTCTCCAGCTCGCCTACTGTGGTAGCGACAGCTGAATCAGCTCCTTCACTCACCTATTCCTACTCATTGGACCCTTTGATCACTCAGCTACACATGCCTGTCCCTAATGTCAATATGCCTTATCTATTGCTGTTTTGGTTAGTGATTGTCTTACTTCACTGTAGAGCCCCCAGCCCTGCCCAATATGCCTTAGATAGCTATTTTGTCCAACCCACATGCGGTGACCTCACCTGGCTTAACTGGTGCCTCTAGAGACAAAACCTCTCATCGTCATTCAATGCCTAGGTTTACCTCCACTGTACTCACATCCTACCATACACTTGTCTGTACATTATGCCTTGAATCTTTTCTTCCACACCCAGAAATCCGCTCCTTTTACTCTCTGTTCCGAACGCACCAGATGACCAGTTCTTATAGTCGTACCCTTATCCGACTCCTCCTCTGTTCCTCTGGTGATGTAGATGTTAACCCAGGCCTTGCAGCCCCCAGCACCACTGCCATTCCCAGGAGCTCTCATTTGTTGACCATATAAGCCTTGGTTTCATGCATGTTAATTTCAGAAGCCTCCTCCCTAAGTTTGTTTTATTCACTGCTTTAGCACGCTCCGCCAAACCTGATGTCCTAGCTGTGTCTGAATCCTGGCTTTGGAAGGCCACCAAAAATCCTGAAATCTCCATCCCCATCTACAACTTTTTTCGACAAGATAGAACTGCCAAAGGGGGCGGAGTTGCAATCTACTGCAGAGAGAGCCTGCAGAGTTCTGCCATACTATCCAGGTCTGTGCCCAAACAATTTGAGCTTCTACTTTTAAAAATGTACCTTTCCAAAAACAAGTCTCTCACCGTTGCAGCTTGTTATAGACCCTACCTCAGCCCCCAGCTGTGCCCTGGACACCATATGTGAATTGATTGCCCCCCATCTATCTTCAGAGTTCGTACTGTTAGGTGACATAAACTGGGATATGGTTAACACCCTGGCCATCATACAATCTAAGCTAGATGCCCTCAATCTCACACAAATCATCAAGGAACCTTCCAGGTACAAACCTAAATCCGTGACCATGGGAACCTCATAGATATCATCCTGACCAACTTGCCCTCTAAATACACCTCTGCTGTCTTCAACCAGGATCGCCGTGATCACTGCCTCATTGCCTGCGTCGGCAATGGGTCTGCGGTCAAACGACCACACCTCATCACTGTCAAAAGCTCACTAAAAAACTTCCGGCCTGGCCCAGGTATCCTGGAAGGATATTGACCTCATCCCGTCAGTATAGGATGCCTGGTTAATCTTTAAAGGTGCTTTCCTCAACATCTCAACTAAACATTCCCCATTCAAAAATGTAGAACAGACATAGCCCTTGGTTCACCCCAGACTTGACTGCCCCTGACCAGCACGATTACATCCTGTGGCATTCTGCATTAGCATCGAATAGCCCCCGCGATATTACACTTTTTAGGGAAGTCAGGAACCAATATACACACACAGTCAGTTAGGAAAGCTAAGGCTAGCTTTCTGAGTAAAATTTGCATCCTGTAGCACTAATTCCAATAGGTTCCGGGACACTGTAGTCCATGGAGAATAAGAGCACCTCCTCCCAGTTGCCCAATGCACTGAGGATAGGAAAAATCTACAATAATCGATAATTTCAATAAGCAGTTTTCAATGGCTGGCCATGCTTCCCACCTGGCTACCCCTACCCCGGCCAACAGCTTTGCACCCCCTGCAGCAACTTGCCCACCCCACCCCCTCTCCTTCACCCAAATCCAGACTGCTGATTTTCTGAAAGAGCTGCAAAATCTGGATCCCTACAAATCAGCTGGGCTAGACAATCTGAACCCTCTTTCTAAAATTATCAGTCGAAATTGTTGCAACCCCTATTACTAGCCTGTTCAACTGCTCTTTCATATCGTCTGAGATCCCTAAAGATTGGAAAGCTGCCGCGACCATCCCCTTCTTCAAAGGGGGAGACACTCGAGAGCCAGACTGCTACAGACCTATATCTATCCTACCCTTGCCTTTCTGAAATCTTCGAAAGCTAAGTTAACAAACAGATCAATGACCATTTCGAATCCCACCGTACCTTCTCCGCTATGCAATCTGGTTTCTGAGCTGGTCATGGGTGCACCTCAGCCATGCTCAAGATCCTAAATGATATCATAACCACAATTGATAAAAGATGGTACTGTGCAGCCGTCTTCATCGACCTGGCCAAGGCTCTTGACTCTGTCAATCACCGCATTCTTATAGGCCGACTCAATAGCCTTGGATTAATAATGACTGCCTCACCTGGTTTACCGACTACTTCTCAGATAGAGTTCAGTTTGTCAAATTGGAGGGCCTGTTGTCCGGACCTCTGGCGGTCTCTATGGGGGTGCCACAGGGTTAATTTCTCGGGCCGACTCTTTTCTCTGTGTATATATCAATGATGTCGCTCTTGCTGCTGGTGATTCTCTGATCCACCTCTACACAAACAACGGCATTCTGTATACATCTGGCCCTTCTTTAGACACTGTGTTAACAAACCTCCAAATGAGCTTCAATGCCAATTGACACTCCTTCCGTGGTCTCCAAATGCTTTTAAATGCTAGTAAAACTAAATGCAGCTCTTCAACATATTGCTGCCCGCACCCGCCCGCCCGACGAGCATCACTACTCTGGACGGTTCTGAATTAGAATATGTGGACAACCACAAATACCTAGGTGTCTGGTTAGACTGTAAACTCTCCTTCCAGACTCACATTAAGCATCTCCAATCCAAAATTAAATCTGGAATCTGCATCCTATTTTGCAACAAAGCCTCCCTCACTCATGCTGCCAAACATACCCTCGTATCCTACCTATCGTTGATTTCGGCAATTTAATTGATGAAATAGCCTCCAACACTCTACTCAGCAAACTGGATGTAGTCTATCAAAGTGCCATCCGTTATTTTCCCCAAAGCGAAATATACTACCCACCGCTTCGACCTGTATGCTCTCGTTGGCTGGCCCTCGTTACATATTCATCGCCAAACCCACTGGCTCCAGGTCATCGATAAGTATTTGTTAGGTAAAGCTCCGCCTTATCTCAGCTCACTGGTCACCATAGCAGCACCCATCTGAAGCACTCGCTCCAGCAGGTATACAGTGGGGCAAAAACGTATTTAGTCAGCCACCAATTGTGCAAGTTCTCCCACTTAAAAAGAAGAGAGGCCTGTAATTTTCTTCATAGGTAACCTTCAACTATGACCGAAAAAAATGAGGGAAAAAAATTCAGAAAATCACATTGTAGGATTTTAAATGAATTTATTTGCAAATTATGGTGGAAAATAAGTATTTGTTCAACAACAATAGTTTATCTCAATACTTTGTTAAATACCCTTTGTTGGAAATGACAGAGGTCAAACGTTGTCTGTAAGTCTTCACAAGGTTTTCGAACACTGTTAGTGGTATTTTGTCCCATTCCTCCATGCAGATCTCCTCTAGAGCAGTGATGTTTTGGGGCTGTTGCTGGGCAACACTGACTTTCAACTCCCTCCAATGATTTTCTATGGTGTTGAGATCTGGAAACGGGCTAGGCCACTCCAGGACCTTGAAATGCTTCTTACGAAGCCACTCCTTCGTTGCCCGGGCGGTGTGTTTGGGATCATTGTCATGCTGAAAGACCGAGCCACGTTTCATCTTCAATGCCCTTGCTGATGGAAGGAGGTTTTCACTCAAAACCTCACGATACATGGCCCCATTCATTCATTTTCTTTACACGGATCAGTCGTCCTGGTCCCTTTGCAGAAAAACAGCCCCAAAGCATGATGTTTCCATCCCCATGCTTCACAGTAGGTATGGTGTTCTTTGGATGCAACTCAGCATTCTTTGTCCTCCAAACACGACGAGTTGAGTTTTTACCAAAAAGTTCTATTTGGGTTTCATCTGACCATATGACATTCTCCCAATCTTCTTCTGGATCATCCAAATGCTCTCTAGCAAACTTCAGACGGGCCTGGACATGTACTGGCTTAAGCAGGGGGACACGTCTGGCACTGCAGGATTTGAGTCCCTGGCGGCATAGTGTGTTACTGATGCTAGGCTTTGTTACTTTGGTCCCCGCTCTCAGCATGTCATTCACTAGGTCCCCCCGTGTGGTTCTGGGATTTTTGCTCACCATTCTTGTGATCATTTTGACCCCACGGGGTGAGATCTTGCGTGGAGCCCCAGATTGAGGGAGATTCAGTGGTCTTGTATGTCTTCCATTTCCTAATAATTGCTCCCACAGTTGATTTCTTAAAACCAAGCTGCTTACCTATTGCAGATTCAGTCTTCCCAGCCTGGTGCATGTCTACAATTTTGTTTCTGGTGTCCTTTGACAGCTCTTTGGTCTTGGCCATAGTGGAGTTTGGAGTGTGACTGTTTGAGGTTGTGGAATGCGTGAGTTCCAAATATCTCTAACGGTCGCCCCAGCGTGAGTTTTTTTATGCACGTGATGTTAGAATGTTCTCTCCATTCCAGAATGTGATTGATACGTAACAGTACATTTTATCCGCGCTGCCCTCAAACTAAAGCACGCACCCTGTTTATATTTATAGGTTGTTTTAACTTCAATTTCAAATGATTTTCAAACAAGTTTTTATTTTCTAAAAACAGTTTGAATTTAGGTGTGTTCCGCCTCCTCATTCATTCACATAAAAATAGTCATTTTTACTTTTGCGGATAATTACATTTTTGGGACATTTCTGACACGGACAAAATTCCCCAAGCACTTCCCAATTGTTTGTGCAGTTCACGTCTGCAGACATTTGCTTATCTCCCGTCAGAACAGGATCTGCACACGTGTTCACATTTTCTATTCCACATTTCTATTGTAGCGTACTGTATGTATGGAGCATAATATATTTGTGTATATTCTTTATCACCGCGGACACGTGAGGTAACGTTACTCATTTTATAACCTTTATGGTGTTATAGTCAATCGTGCTTATGTAGCCACATTCTTCTATTAGCTCTGTAAAACAATGCTAAATGCGTCAGAGAAGTATTATCTTGTGTTGCATTTTGAAGCTACCATGGCCTTATGACTCTCAAGTGGTGCAGCGGTCAAAGGCACAGCACATCAGTACTAGAGGTGTCACTACAGACTCCCTGGTTCAAATCCAGGCTGCGTTTCCATCAAAGTAAGTGCCTTATTACGTTATAATAGTTATAATAATAGTTTCCGTATGCCGTTTCTGCTGTAGCTGTAGATCATAATATATTCCTTATAACTGCGGACACGTGAGGTAACGTTACACATTTTATAACCTTTATGGTGTTATTGTCAATCATGCTTACCTAGCTACATTATTCTATTAGCTCTGTAAAACAATGCTAGTTGCGTCAGAAAACTATTAGCTTGTGTTGTATTTTGAAGCTACCCTGGCCTTATGACTCCCAAGTGGCGCAGCGGTATACTGGTTCAAATCCAGGCTGTATCACAACTGGCTGTGATTGGGAGTCCCATAGTGCAGCGCACAATTGGCCCAGCGTTGTCTGAGTTTGGCCGGTGTAGGCCATCATTGTAAATAATAATTGGTTCTTAAATTACTTGCCTAGTTAAATAAATAAAAAATATGACCATGGTTTGTTTATTTGGTCTATTCAGCATAGCTCTATTCTGCCCTGCCTTGCCCCCTTGTGGAGCTCAAAAGTTAGTTTCTTACTGTTATAACTCAAATCTGTGATTTTGTCAATGCAATAAACAATTTATTTATAGCAGTGTTTATTATGTTACTTCTTTGTAGTATTGTTTTATTGCTATATCCTTATATTGTATTCTAATGAATAATTCCTCTTTATTCTGTACTTTCAGAAACCAGAAACATTATTTGCCAATATCATAACTGGAGCTGGACATCTTTGGAGCTGAATAATGAGGACAGCTTTTGTATGCTAACGTACACTCCTTAACAGTTGTACTGGATGAAAACACAGCAAGAAAACACATATGCCAATATGTAATATTCATCTATTTTATTGCAGGACTGGTAGTTGGTTCAACAACTTGTTTTACTAGAGGACAAAAAACTGAATATGCAAAACCCATATTCATTATCCATGCAGTGACTGAACAACAACTGCATTTCCACCCCCATCTCTAAGGCATAGTATCATGGCTGGTCACCTATCAAGTCACATGTCAGGTCAGTCAGTCACCTATTGCTGCAGATGTGCTCAATAATGCTTGAGCATGTGATACTCCTCAAAGCATGGTGAAATACATAGAGGTGTATCACAAGCTAGACACATGTATTTTGTCATCTTCCTCTGCTTACTTCTCCTGGCGCCAGACAGGCAGACTTTGCAATGCCTCCGTGTGCGACTACCTTGAGAAGCAGTTTGAGGGACTTTGCAGGGAAAATGTCGTGCAGTGAGGCGTAGGGGATTGTCTGCAGCAGGACGGCCCCCAGTGGATGGGCGCCGAGGGGTGTGGTGCTCCTCCAGCAGCTCTCTCATGAGGTTCTCTCTGTATTTTTGGTAGGTAATTACTTTACCTATGAGGGAGTGGGTAAGATGAGGAAAGTTAGAGGATAATGAGGCAGTGGGTAGGTGGGTGAGATATTGTCACTATAATTGCATAATGGATTTGTATGTGAACTGTACATCCAATTACAAAAATACCTTGTTCAGTAATCATCTCACCTGTTAGTTGGCGGTGAACTATGCTGCCGTTGAGGACAGCAGTGTCGATCAGATGGAAAAATATCTTCTTATACCACTTGTTCGTTTTCCGTGTGCATTCCACAAAGCTGTTTATCATGTCTGCCTTATCCACGGCCCCCATTTTGAGGTTATAATCAAGCACACAATCTGGTTTGATCTTTCTCTCTCCGGTCAGGTGGTCCACCTTCCCTGTGGCCGACATGGTTGCTGTATGGACAGTGGAGAGGACATGGACGTCTCGCTTGTCATGCCACTTTACTGCCAGCTGTTGACCGTTCTCCTGGAATTCCACCTCCCCTCTCTGCATCTTCCCGCATCCGAATGCCGGCATCCCCTTCCGGTTCGACCTGACTGTGCCACAGGCCCCTGTGCTGTTGGAGAGCAGATGCTGGAAGAGTGTGGGACTGCTGTACCAATTGTCCACGTACAAAGTGTGTCCCTTGCCGAGATGAGGAGCCAGCATGGTCATCACCACGGACCCTGACACCCCAAGCCCCTCATAATGTTTGATGTCAGTGGTGGACCCTGTGTAAACTATAATATCCTGGACAAATCCTGTCTTCACGTCGCACATGACAAAGAACTTGACTCCAAACCTGTGCCTTTTGGAGGGAATATATTGACGGAACGCCAGCCTACCTTTCCATAACATCAGGGACTCATCAATGCATAGGTCCTTGTATGGTACAAAGACCCGACCAAATGCTGATGTCAGGCTGATAAGAACATTTCTTATTTTGTGTAACGGGTCACTTAGGATGGCAGTAGCATTGTTGACAAAATGCAGGCATCGCAGCAGAACTAGGAAGCGATCTTGGGAAAAGAGGGAGGCAAAGAAGGGAGTTGCAAACATAGGATCTGTGCTCCAGTATTCTCTTAGGGAGTTCTTCTTTACTATTCCCATGAGAAGGACTGTCACCAGGAAGGTATACATTTCACTAATTGTGGTTGTCACCCATTTAGCGAGTTTTCCCCTCACTCCTGGCTCTCTCTTCTCCTGTAGCTCTAAGGCATAGCGATTGGTCTCCTCAACTATCTCTCCCACCAGCTCCTCTGTCAGAAACAACTTGAAGCACTCTGCCTCAGTTGGAAATGGCAAGGGGCGTTGCACTCCAGACTGGGACTCGTCAAAGCAGACAGCAGGGCCAGGTGGGGTGAAATGACTGGTGGCCTTCCAGCTACCACAGAACTCCTGTACTTCATCCACTGTCCGTCTGCCTCCATCACCACCAGCATCTTCAAAGGGACCTGGTACTTCCTCAGTTGACAAGGGAAATTCAGATTCAGGGTTCTCAATGGCTACAAGGTTGAGGGGCAGCTCCTCACTGTCACTGTCAGAATCTGATTCCTGACTTTCATACTCAGACTCATTGTCAGAATTTTAAAAAATCTCCAGAATTTCCACATTTGTGAGTTGTCTCCTTTTGAAAGACATTGTTAATGCTACAGCTTAGCTCACTAGCTACATACATAAACAACAACACTGAATGGCGCAGAGTGGGAGGTTACGTGGTTGACTGCCGGCACGCGCCACTTGTATCAATAAATCACTATCAGAAAATGTTTTGTGTGGTAATTATTTGTGTATTTACGATTTTATTCACATGTTTTCAATTCTAGGTGACAACTCATGCATTCCGATTCAAGCACAGATTGTAATGTGCACATATTATGTGTGTAAAATACTTTTTTGAAGGTTGTACTGATTATGATGAGCTAAGCTAATTCCAGCTGTGTAGCCATGTTTGTTGACATACAATGCATTCTGGGATTCACGTCTGTTTGACCAAAGATGTTATAACAAAATGAGGCGAGTAAGAGTTCACAAATTTTTTGAGGACTTCCGGGAAATTAATGGTGGGATGTGAACGACGGTAGATGACACACCCCTTCAACATGCAATACTACAAACAGACCAAACTCATCTCGTCTTCTCTTATTATCTTCGGTTTCTGTGAGGAAAAAATGCATGGCTGCGCTGAAACTAATCGTCGGATTACTTTCGATTTCTATAAAGTGTTTTACCTAGTTATTTCGATCAATGGTGAGCTCACCTGTGATGTGATTAATTATATATAGTAATTGCTATTAGCTAATTCATATTGTAGTTTGTAGTCAGCTGAGAGTTAGAAAATATGACTGCTTGTGTTGGGTCAATCTTTCCTCAGCGCTAGGACAAATGTAGCCTACATTTTTCCGGTTAGGATGATTGTGTTATGCTATATTTACTTCTGTGAATATCTGAACAATGCATCCAAAAATAAACTGCTGACATTCTGGACATAACTTTGTAAGGACTGTGTTTGTGTAAATAGTTTCTGAAAAAAGTGGCCAGCTCAAACGCTGATTGTTGCGTCATTCGAAACTGCCGTTCTAAACGAGCATTCTAAATGAGTGTTCTAAACACACGGGTGTGATCGTACGCTTCAGGGACCACTGTAGAACGATCACACCCGTGTGATGGTACGTGTGAAAGGGTTATCTGTCATAGTTGAAGTGTACCTATGAAGAACATTTACAGGCCTCTCATCTTTTTAAGTGGGAGAACTTGCACGATTGGTGGCTGACTAAATACTTTTTTGCCCCACTGTATATTATACTCGAAAAATTCAGTTAAATGATTTTGTCTTAGCTAAAAATAAGTTGTCATTCAGTAAACTTTCATTCAATTTCAAAATGCCCCCATCCAATAACAGTTATGTGAATGCCAATTAGATGATGATCTGATCTCCTTCTGTCTCCTATTAAAACTTTAACCTTAGATGCAAGAAAGTAGTCAAGACGACCAACTTGATTTTGTAACGTGTGTGTGCTGGGAGTCGGGAAGTAAGTACAGGGAGTGAATATTTTAATAGAAAACAGAAACAAATGAACAAGAAACGCAAACGCACAGACATGAAACTGAAGCAAACAATAACGCCTGGGGAAGGAACCAAAGGGAGTGACAATAAAAAGGGTAGGTAATCAAGGAGGTGATGGAATCCAGGGGAGTATCATTATGTGCTGATGCGCGGAGCGATGTGCTCCATAACGAGCAGCCTGGTGACCTTGAGGCCGGAGAGGGAGCACACGTGACAGATTAAGTCTCCTTCATGTATATCTCACTAGGTCGGTGATTTTTTAAATCTCCAAATATCCACTATTTCTAATGTGTTCGTAATATTTGTGATTTCCTTAAGGATTTCCTTCCTTCCTTCCTTAATGAGATGATAGTTTGTAGAGTGATTTCCTTTACGGTCCACTGAGGTATTTAACACTGTTATAAATTGTTTCAAAAAATTATAAAAACTAAAAAAATTAAAAGTGGTGCATGCATATACACTGCTCAAAAAAATAAAGGGAACACTAAAATAACACACTAGATCTGAATGAATGAAATATTCTTATTAAATACTTATTTCTTTACATAGTTGAATGTGCTGACAACAAAATCACACAAAAATGGCGAGCTCTGGCGAGCACATGGAGGGCTGTGCGGCCCCCCCAAAGAAATGCCACCCCACACCATGACTGACCCACCGCCAAACCGGTCATGCTGGAGGATGTTGCAGGCAGCAGAACGTTTTCCACGGCATCTCCAGACTCTGTCACGTCTGTCACATGTGCTCAGTGTGAACCTGCTTTCATATGTGAAGAGCATAGGGTGCCAGTGGCAAATTTGCCAATCTTGGTGTTCTCTGGCAAATGGCAAACATCCTGCACGGTGTTGGGCTGTAAGCACAACCCCCACCTGTGGACGTCGGGCCCTCATACTGTACCACCCTTATGGAGTCTGTTTCTGACCGTTTGAGCAGACACATGCACATTTGTGGCCTGCTGGAGGTCATTTTACAGGGCTCTGGCAGTGCTCCTCCTGCTCCTCCTTGCACAAAGGCGGAGGTAGCGGTCCTGCTGCTGGGTTGTTGCCCTCCTACGGCCTCTTCCACGTCTCCTGATGTACTGGCCTGTCTCCTGGCAGCGCCTCCATGCTCTGGACACTATGCTGACAGACACAGCAAACCTTCATGCCACAGCTCGCTTTGATGTGGCATCCTGGATGAGATGCACTACCTGAGCCACTTGTGTGGGTTGTAGACTCCGTCTCATGCTACCACTAGAGTGAAAGCACCGCCAGCATTCAAAAGTGACCAAAACATCAGCCAGGAACCATAGGAACTGAGAAGTGGTCTGTGGTCACCACCTGCAGAACCACTCCTTTATTGGGGGTGTCTTGCTAATTGCCTATAATTTCCACCTGTTGTCTATTCCATTTTCACAACAGCATGTGACATTTATTGTCAAACAGTGTTGCTTCCTAAGTGGACAGTTTGATTTCACAGAAGTGTGATTGACTTGGAGTTACATTGTGTTGTTTAAGTGTTCCCTTTATTTTTTTGAGCAGTGTATATTCACCCTCTTTGCTGTGAAGCCGCTAACCCCTTGGGTTGTGCGATGGCGGAGATCTTTGTGGGCTATACTCAGCCTTGTCTCAGGATGGTAAGTTGGTGGTTGAAGATATCCCTCTAGTGGTGTGGGGCTGTGCTTTGGCAAAGTGGGTGGGGTTATATCCTTCCTGTTTGGCCCTGTCCGGGGGTGTCCTCGGATGGGGCCACAGTGTCTCCTGACCCCTCCTGTCTCAGCCTCTAGTATTTATGCTGCAGTAGTTTATGTGTCGGGGGGGCTAGGGTCAGTTTGTTATATCTGGAGTACTTCTCCTGTCCTATTCGGTGTCCTGTGTGAATCTAAGTGTGCGTTCTCTAATTCTCTCCTTCTCTCTTTCTTTCTCTCTCTCGGAGGACCTGAGCCCTAGGACCATGCCCCAGGACTACCTGACATGATGACTCCTTGCTGTCCCCAGTCCACCTGGCCGTGCTGCTGCTCCAGTTTCAACTGTTCTGCCTTATTATTATTCGACCATGCTGGTCATTTATGAACATTTGAACATCTTGGCCATGTTCTGTTATAATCTCCACCTGGCATAGCCAGAAGAGGACTGGCCACCCCACATAGCCTGGTTCCTCTTTAGGTTTCTTCCTAGGTTTTGGCCTTTCTAGGGAGTTTTTCCTAGCCACCATGCTTCTACACCTGCATTGCTTGCTGTTTGGGGTTTTAGGCTGGGGTTCTGTACAGCACTTTGAGATATCAGCTGATGTACGAAGGGCTATATAAATAAATTTGATTTGATTTAAATAAGATCTGGTGCAACCAATTACCTGGTGCAACCAATTAAATAGTTAGATTGCACACAGGTGGACTTTATTTAAGTGTCACATGATCTCATTGTGTGTGTGTGTGTGTGTATATATATACAGTGCCTTGCGAAAGTATTCGGCCCCCTTGAACTTTGCGACCTTTTGCCACATTTCAGGCTTCAAACATAAAGATATAAAATTGTATTTTTTTGTGAACAATCAACAACAAGTGGGACACAATCATGAAGTGGAACGACATTTATTGGATATTTCAAACTTTTTTAACAAATCAAAAACTGAAAAATTGGGCGTGCAAAATTATTCAGCCCCTTTACTTTCAGTGCAGCAAACTCTCTCCAGAAGTTCAGTGAGGATCTCTGAATGATCCAATGTTGACCTAAATGACGAATGATGATAAATACAATCCACCTGTGTGTAATCAAGTCTCCGTATAAATGCACCTGCACTGTGATAGTCTCAGAGGTCCGTTAAAAGCGCAGAGAGCATTATGAAGACCGAATACGAATACTTTCGCAAGGCACTGTATATATATATACATATATATATATACCTGTTCTGAAAGGCCACAAAGTCTGCAACTCCACTAAGCAAGGGGTACCACCAAGTAAGCGGCACCATGGAGACCAAGGAGCTCTCCAAACAGGTCAGGGTTCAGTTATAAAAAAATATCAGGAACTTTGAACATTCCATGGAGCACCATTAAATCCGTTATTAAAAAATGGAAAGAATATGTCACCACAACAAACCTGCCAAGAGAAGGCCGCCCACCAAAACTCATGGACCAGGCAAGGAGGGCATTAATCAGAGAAGCAACAAAGAGACCAAAGATAACCCTGAAGGAGCTGCAGAGCGCCACATTGGAGATTGGAGTATCTGTCCATAGGACCACTCTAAGCCGTACACTCCACAGAGCTGGGCTTTACAGAAGAGTGGCCAGAAAAAAGCCATTGCTTAAAGAAAAAAATAAGCTGACATGATTGGTGTTCACCAAAAGACATGTGGGAGACTCCCAAAACATATATGGAAGAAGGTATTCTGGTCAGATGAGACTTTCCTTGATGGCTTTTTCGCCATCAAGGAAAACGCTATGTCTGGCGGAAACCCAACACCTCTCATCACCCCGAGAATACCATCCCCACAGTGAAGCATGGTGGTGGCAGCATCATGCTGTGGGGATGTTTTACATCGGCTCTTGCCAAAACTGGTCAGAATTGAAGGAATGATGGATGGCGCTAAGTACAGGGAAATGCTTGAGGGCAAACCTGTTTCAGTCTTCCAGAGATTTGAGACTGGGTCGGAGGTTCACCTTCCAGCAAAACAATGACCCTAATCATACTGCTAAAGCAACACTCGAGTGGTTTAAGGGTGAACATGTAAATGTATTGGAATGGGCTAATCAAAGCCCAGACCTCAATCCAATTGAGAATTTGTGGTGTGACTTAAAGATTGCTGTACACCAGCAGAACCCATCCAACTTGAATGAGCTGGAGCGGTTTTGCCTTGAAGAATGGGCTTAAATCCCAGTGGCTAGCTTATAGAGACATACCCCAAGAGACTTGCAGCTGTAATTGCTGCAAAAGGTGGCTCTACAAAGTATTGACTTTGGGGGGGGTGAATAGTTATGCATGCTCAACTGTTCAGTTTTATTTCTTGTTTGTTTTACAATAGAATATATTTAGTATCTTCAAAATGGAGGCATGTTGTGTAAATCATACAAACCCCCCAAAAAATCAAATTTAATTCCAGGTTGTAAGTCATCAAAATACTTTTTTGAAGCCACTGTAGGTTGAAGGTCAGCCATTTTCCTTGTATGCCCTGAAACCTGCCTAAGGGAATGGAGGAGTCATTGATAAACAATAACTTTTTAAGCATTGGTTTAATTTCAACGTGCAGGGTTATCCCTGTGATGCAGCATGTGCGTAAAACCCCTCTGTTTGTTGCTTTGGCTGGTTGATTGTTTATATTTGCTCAGTAGCAATCAGTTTTAAGGTATCCCTGTGGAAAGGCCCTATAATAGCAAAAAATATACTTAAAATATATATCATTTTCTTGAGCACAGTAGGGCTTGTTTTAGTGTAGTTTGGTGAAATCTGCAATGCTGCTGTATGTTTATCTGTAAAAAAATAAATACAAAAAAACTCTAAAAAGATGGAACATTCGTTGCCTGATTTGTCTATCTACTTATCATTTCCCCACTGAGTTGCATAATGTTGGCATCAGGAGAGAGTGTTGACCTCCCATTCTGTTTGCTGTGTTATGGTGACCTGCTCTAGAGACACACCATCAATATCGTACTGGCTGCATCTTCACCTTGTTTCTCTTATTTTATTTGTACCTACTTATCTTGTTCTCATTGTGGAACAACGGCAGATCTCAGAAAGACAGGAGAAAGTGAGATGAGAAAGGGAAGGAACAGTCCCTACACAACAATGCTCATGATTAGACCCAAAGGAAGAGCTGAAAATTGATCCATAATGACATGAAGGTAAGTATATATATATATATATATATCTTTGTAATTTGTTCCTATTTTATAGCTTCCTACTTGTGGATGAGTTTTTCTGTCATTTTGCCTTGAGTATATTTCTCAGATTTGCAAGTAAGTCAGTCCCGTGATAGGCACATTCAATAATGATTTGACTTGAAGTCAGTGTCAGAAAGGAGTGGTATTCTGTGCGACTGCAGTACCTACATATACAAAAGTATGTGGACACCCCGTCAAATTAGTGGATTTGGCTATTTCAGCCACACCTGTTGCTACAGGTGTATACAATTGAGCACATGGACATGCAATCTCCATAGACAAACATTGGCAGTAGAATGGGCTCAGTGACTTTCTACGTGGCACAGTCATAGGATGCCACCTTTCCAACAAGTCAGCCACCAGGGCTGCCCCAGTGAACTGTAAGGGATGTTGTTGTGAAGTAGAAGCATCTCGGAGCAACAACGGCTCAGTCGCGAAGTGGTAGACCACACAATCTCACAGAACGGGACCGCTGAGTGCTGAAGCGCTAACTAACTGACTTAAGCATTCAAAGAGGAAATCACACCAGGGTGAAAGCTGTCTGCTAAAAGCTTTTCAGGGAAAAGAAGCTGGCATTTTAGAAAAATTTAAGAAAGGATAGGGGAGTGGAATGACTGCCTGTTTCTTTCCTTCTTATACTCTCTCCCTCTCATTCTTTTTTTCTCATTTCCTCTATCCCTCTTAGTTAAGGGAAGGAACGAGGTAGGAATTTTTGGGGGTCGGTGTGTCTAGCCGGAAGCTGGGCAAGAAAGAAAGAGGGGGGTAGAGAGAGAACACAGTGAACCCCACTCCCAAACCTCTTCAGCGTAACAGCCTCTATTAAGTTGTTTGGCACACAACGAAGAACAGCGCAAGAGACAGAGAGAGAAGAGGAAAAAAGAGGCAAAACAGAGCACCTCTCCCCTCCCACCCCTTAGTGAGCCAGTCTAAATCATACTGGTTATAAGTGCTGCTGTTCTGTGAGTGTGATGCTGGTCAGACAGACACAGGCGCAGACCTTCGAACCTTGCGGAGCTCCTCTGCAACCCTGGAGAGCCTAGCCATCTCCCCCCAGAAACTCTCGCCGCAGCCACCGCTCACTCCCTACAGTGACATGTACCCTGAGGAGACCCGTGGGGGTGGAGGGGCAGCCTCCATTGACTACCTGGAGGGAGTGGATGACTACACTGCCCATGCCCCTGGCCTCGTCCCCTTCTACAGTTCCTCAACCGCATCCCTGGATGCCCATGGACCCCCCTCGGACAGCAGCCTGCAGTCCCTTCTGTTTGTGCCCTCCACTCCCCAGCTCAGCCCCTTCCTCCGCCACACCAGCCTCCCCAACCAGTCTATCTACCTGGAGATCTCCTCCACCCCTGTAAACAGGTGAGCGATATAACTGTCTTTGACCCTTATGGGGGGGCAAGAGTTAATTATCTGGCTGAATGTGTGCGGCTTAGATAGCTGTACTGTACCTAGGTGATCAAATCACATTTTATGTATAAAATAGCTTTATTTATACAGGTTTTTCTCATTGAGAACATCTCTTTTCCAAGAGAGACCTGGTCCAATAGCAGCAGGGGGAACAACATTTCAGACAGAACAACTTACATACACTAACACAACATTAAACAAAATTATAAACACACATACAGTACATCAAACATTTAACGTTAAAAACAAGTTTGACTAAAAACAGCTGGCCTTAAGACTCTTCTATGATTATATACATCGATCAAGTGTTTAAACTCCACCAACGAAACTAGATCATCCAATTTTTAAATGTTCAGGAGAGAATTCCAGGACCACGGAGCTAAGTAACTGAAACTATTTTGACCATGACCTGTTCTCATTTTTGGTACTGCTAGAAGCAAATGAGAATGGGACCGTAATTGATATTTATTTACCGACCTGACTAAAAAAAACAGAGATAAAATAGCATTTTACCCAATATGGCCTTATAAATGACGACCATCCAACAGCGCTGTAGAGATCACAGTGATGTGTTGGATGTACTTACAAGCCCTTGTAAGTAATGTGTAAGAGAGTGAGATCAGTGACCCTATTCCACTCCATTTGATCTGAATGTTCGTTAGAGTTAGTGTTAACTCTTGTGATGTTAGTTTTAGCAGTGTTGTTTGGACAGTGTGCTGACTATGTAGTGTTGTTCAATAGCTGCTGTTTCCCGTTTTTTTTTCTTCTTCACCAGACCTCTGATTATGTAATTTGTCACAGAGCATTTCAATAGACATGTCATATGTTGCCCCATATGATAGCTTGGAGAGAAATGGAGGGATAGTCTACATTGGTTGACATAGAGTTTAGGTTTAGTATTTTTCTAAATGTACGCTTCAATTGACTGTCGTTACTCCACATTAACAATATGTATTTGTCTTCCTGTGATCACACACACATTGGCCCACATTGTTATTTGGCTCAGTGTACTTTTGTTTCTCTAGCATCCTCTAAGTAGTCTGACAAACAATGACAGTCAGACAAAATAAATACTTTAAAACTAAACATGTACTCAGGACTTAGTTTCATAACACCTTTCCAATAATGTTTTGTCCTCAAAGTGGGGTATTATGCTCATTATATGTGACGTTACTAGGTGAGTTTCATTTTAAAGTTAAACATTCATTATCAGAAGGGAAATATTTAGGCTGTTGAAAAGCCTTAGTTACGGAGCTCTAATTCCTCAGATTAGCGACTTTGCTAGAGACCTTGAGAAAAGAACAATATGTAAGAACAACAAAATGCACATGTACAGTTCATTTCCTGAATGAGGTGGAGACAGAGCTAGTTCCTGGGGGGATAATAGATGAGTCCAAGTTGCTGCTGTTAGCTATAATTGGCTTGAGGGATTGAGGGGCTCAATGGTGTTGTCGACCTCAACAAGACGAAGCTGCTATTCCTCCTGGGGAAGGCCTGCCCGCTCCAAAACCTCTATCACAGTTGACAACTCTACGATGTCGACTTCCCAGAGTGCAAAAAACTTTAGTGACCCTGGACAACACCCTGTTATTCTTTGAAAACATCAAAGCAGTGACTCACTTATGGAAGTTCATGCTCTACAACATCCATAGAGTACGAACTCTCTTCACCCCGGAAGCGGTACTTGCAATCTCCCGTCTGGTCTACTGCATCTCTGTTGGCTGAGCTCCCCGCTTGTGCCATCAAACCCCTGGAATTTATCCAGAATGCCGCAGCCCACTTAGTGTTCAACTCCACTGGTTTCCAGTCAAAGCTTGCATCCACGACAAGACGATGGTCGTGGATGCAAACCCTACAAACCCTACAAACCCTCAAACCCTACACTCCAACCCCGAACACTCCGTTTTTCCACCTTTGGTCTCTGGGCCGTCCCACCCCTACAGGGGGTCAGTGCCCTCTTAGACCCGTCGAACGTCTTCTCTGTCCTGGCACCCCAAAGGTGGCATGAGCTTCCCCCTGAATCTAGGACTGTAGGTCCGAAACCCTACCTCTTCAAAGAGTATCTTGAATAAGACATCCCTTATCCCCACCCCCATTGTATGAATTAAACATGTACTTCTGTTTTCCTACTAGCACTAACTTTGCTGAGCTTCTTAAGTGTGGAAAAATGTACATTAACACGATTGTGATGTAGTTGTCTCACCTAGCTACGGTATCTTAAGATGAATGCTCTAACTGTAAGTCACTCTGGATAACAGCGCCTGCTAAATTACTCAAATTAAATGTAGTCACCTCTTACAGCTCTCTTTATTGAATGAGAAAATATCTTTGTTTGACTGTTGTGAGATTTCTATCGGAGAAACTGATGTTGGTAATTTCAAGTTTTGAAAGCACTTAAATTGAAACTGAGGCAGAGGTCATTAGAGGAGTATGTTTTCAAAGAGAACCAGCACATTTTTGTAGCCCAAAAGTCACATTTTGAATGAATGAGTTTGCAAAAGTTTTTTGTGATGTCATCTTGAAAAGAAATTCACAGAACAACTCCAGGTTGATTCGTCCGAGAAAAGCCAATCATCTGACCATCCTGACCAACCCTGTGTTGCAGGTCAAGTGTGGTAGCCAATCAGCAGTCAGTGTCCCAGGAGGAGCTCAGCAGCGCCTCCGACACTGCGGTAGGGTCAGGCTCAGGTTCAGGGCCAGGGGTCGGTGTGTTAGAGATGGCCAAGGAGACTAGGTACTGTGTGGTCTGCAGTGACTATGCCTCTGGGTATCACTACGGAGTTTGGTCCTGCGAGGGCTGTAAAGCCTTCTTCAAAAGGAGCATCCAAGGTAAGCCTCTCATCCCTACTGTTATATCCCACTTCACTTCAAAATATTTAACTCCTTCTATTCACTGAATCAGAAGATGTACTCAAGACCAAACTTTTTAAATTCTTATCTAAGCCCTCTTCACAATAAGGGTGCCACAAAAATACCACGTAATTCCCCATTCAGCACTATACTCTATTAAAAGTAACTCATCTGACTGGCACCCAATGTTCCCTCTAAGCTGCGTGCGAGCAGTAGCCCCACGAAGCTCTCCCTGCACTGCCATGCAGAAATATCAGCCCACAGAGAGAAGCACGTTATTGAACTTCACTCAGATTTCTAGAGCAGTGGTCACGTTGATCTCCAAGGCATTCCTAGTCGATCGCCAAACATTTCTGTAAAAAAAACTATTTAAAAAATAAAAAAATAAAAAATGGTTTCAGGCTGTTGCCAGTAGGTGTACCCGATTCAGCTGCCCTGTGTGCCGGGTAGGCAAACTGTTGCCATCTTTGAACCATTTCATGTGTTTGAAGGTACAAACCCTGCCTTCCTGGTGGGCCCAGAGAGAAAATCAAGTGTACTATAGGGCTACCGCTTGCCAACTAGATGGCTCAGATGACCGTGTCTGCAGTAATGTAAGCAGACATAAGAAAGCTACAGCAACATTGATACTGTGAGATTTAAAAAAAAATAAAAAAATAACATGATGACAGAGAGACTATTAACGAATACAGCGAAGAGCTGCTGTTTTTATAGTGAGTTCCAGTGCAGGCTGAGGTGAGGACGGCTAGAAATAATGGCTGGAACGGAGTTAATTGAATGAAAACCATGTATTTGATACCATTCCAAGAATTCTGCAAGAAAAACAATCCGTGGGCAAATCAAGCTAATATGCGTTGATAATGTATTGGGCCTATAGCTTACTGCACAAACTTCATTGCTACAGTACTGTTTTTAATTGGTTCATGTTGCATAGGCTTATTTTTTTAAAGTAATGTTTTAAAAAATCTGACCGTTAGATCGCTGCTTGCATTTTGACTCAGTGATCTTGACTCAAAAGGTTGGTGATCACTGTTTTGAGTTTCCTGTTAACATTATAAATGTTTCCCTTGGCACTGTGGCACGTGATCAAATCAAAGCAATATTAGCCACTTTCAATGCAACGTACGGAAACAAAACACTATGCAACATATTTTGTTGTAAGCAGAACACATCGGAGTAGGATTCTATTGCATTGACATGCACTACTCAGCCCGTACTCTACACAGACCGGTGTGGCATAAACGATCAGAGTTGCAGTAGTCCTATGTGCAAATGTACCTTTACCATATATGGATCTGTGCCATTTACGTTGAACTGGATTGTGTTTACAGCATAAGTGGTCGTGACTAGATGTGCTTGTTTTGAGATCAAGGCGAGAGCTGCTTGTAGCCACGTGTGCACATTTTGTTCATGTCCTTTGCTAGTTAGTGATTTATTAGCCCAGTTATAGATCATTTGTAGTCAGTAATAGGGGGCGGATTGCTTCCTACAAGAGCACAAAATGTGTACATTTCTAGACATCTTTAAAAAGCAAGTCAGGTAAAGAGCTTTTAATAAGCTAAATAGGCAGAGGGTAGCATAATTGGTCTGATTCTCTGTAATAATGGTATGAGAATAATAATGCATTTTCTTTTGTAAAGTGCTTTCTTGCATCAAACCACAATAGATTTTAAGTCACTTGTCTCAAGAACAAGTGGAAAAACAGGTTAATGTCAAGCCCTGCATGTTTTTTCAAAAGTCTCATGAAATGTAGGCCTACATTGAACACCACAAATTGGCTGCTACTGTAGGCTGAATGATAGAACAGCTATTTCCCTGTTACAATTTCATGGAATGCATTTTCTTCATTGTTTTTGATGGTAGTCCACTCTGGTATGCCTACATTATGATCAAATAGCCACAGTAGCCTACATGGCCACTGTTAAAACTGTAGGGGGTACAGCCTAAGTGTACAGCCTAACGCATGCTGTAAGTTTTCATAACGGTCAAGTTTGCACTCAGCAGACCTGACATTTGCTCAGCGCTGGGAAAAAATGAGAGGGAACATTGCTGGCACCCACTGTGGGCACATGAATATTATTGAGAAATCAACCTTGACATTGGCTGTTAATTGTTCCTGGTTCCCAGTCAGCTTCAAACCTCTTACAGAGAGAAGACCATCGAAGTTTAACTGTCATTTACCAGGACCACTTCAGTGATATTGCGAAAGGTACATTGGGTATAGAGAAGGAACTAATCAAAGAGAACAGAACGACCTGAATTAAGGGAAAATATAATGTTCCTTTCATATCTGAATGAGAGTCTGTAGCTTTTTTTGCAAGTGTCTTGTATAGTAGGTATTATGCCATAGACAGTTTTCATTATTACTGAAATAGAACATGTTGTAAAACCATATTCTAATGTGCTTTCAAAGTTTAACCTAGGCTATCCTAGGTAGCGGAGTTAATTTTACCTTGTACGGCAGAGGAATCTTAAATTACATTTCATGACGTTCCGAGGGGGTGGACATCGCACAACAAAAGACACACAATCAGAACACAGTAGTCTCATGGTAATAAAACAATGTAGATACTACAGTTGAATTCACTCTATGCCAGAGAAATATGAAAAAGCGGTATAGAGTGTTCCTCTCTGTCAAATAACCTCAAACTGTGTGCCAGTCCCTGTGATTGGATCACAATAAAGTTTTCTTCCAGGTCACAATGACTACATGTGCCCTGCGACCAACCAGTGTACCATTGACAGGAACCGTAGGAAGAGCTGCCAGGCATGCCGCCTCAGAAAGTGTTACGAAGTGGGCATGATGAAAGGAGGTGAGCAAGGGAACACAATGGTGCTCACGTGTGTGCCCGCACACACACACACAACTTACGGTTTGGTTTGGCTTGCCTCAGTAGTGTGAAAAGGGTAGTATTAGTTAAGACTGTTAGATGCTGAAACGACAGGCGGTGTGTGGCTAAGCATTGTGTGTGCAGATAAAATAGAGACATATTTTATCATGGTGTAACGGTCATCATTGCGTGAAGATGGATCGGACCAAAGCGCAGCATGGTAAGTGTTCCTGATTTTTATTAACACTAGAACAAAATAACAGAGTGAGAAATGAAACCGTCCTGTCAGGTGCAGAACACTAAACAGAAAACAACTACCCACAAAACACAGGTGGGAAAAGGCTACCTAAGTATGGTTCCCAATCAGAGACCAAGATAGACAGCTGTCCCTGATTGAGAACCATACCCGGCCAAAACAAAGAAATACAAAACATAGAAAGCTGAACATAGAATGCCCACCCAAATCACACCCTGACCAAACCAAAAAAGAGACATAAAAAAGCTCTCTAAGGTCAGGGCGTGACACATGGCCTTGAACCACTTTTCTCTGATGGATGTAAAGGATTGATTAGTAGCCTACACACCCACAGTTTTGTTTTCATACTTCATGAATACACACACATCCATTCTGCCACAAGGAAAAGATATTAATGTATACGTGGGAGTTTGAGTGTAAATAGCGAGATGCTTGTGTGTGTGTGTGTGTGTGTGTATGCGTGTGTGTTCGTTACTAACTCTACTCTAAACTCCAGGCTTGCGAAAGGACCGCAGTGGGCGGGTTCTCCGGAGGGATAAGCTGCGTGGTGGCACTGCTGGTGACAACAGTGTCCTGGAGCACAGCAAAGTGTCCCCTCAGGATAGTAGCAAGAACAGCAGCTTCGGTGGTGGAGGAGGAGGAGAAGGGCGTCTCAAGATCACCATGACTCCTGAACAGGTCTGAACATTTTCACTGGCTTCCTCCATTTCATACATCTCCAATGTAGCCACTTTCATTTAGCAACAGTCCTAAACAATTCAGTTAATACAAATGAATATGTAAGTGGATTATTATTAAGTACCAGGATTATTATCTTCCTCGCTAGCAATCATAACCACGGGTAAAATTGGAATTAAATGCACGGTGCCAGACTTCCTGCTCTCCTCTCCCAGGTGCTGTTCCTGCTGCAGGGTGCGGAGCCTCCAGCCCTGTGTTCTAGTCAGCAGTTGGGCCGTCCCTACACAGAGATCACCATGATGACCCTGCTCACCAGCATGGCTGACAAGGAGCTGGTACACATGATCGCCTGGGCTAAGAAAATACCAGGCAAGAACCTAACACGGCACAGAAATTATACAGTGCTTTCGGAAAGTATTCAGACCCCTTGACTTTTTCCACATTTTTACGTTACAGATTTATTCTGAAATGGATTAAGGGACCAGTTTTCCTCAGCAATCTACACACAATAGCCCATAATGACAAAACAAAAACAGGTTTTTAGATAATTTTGCAAATGTGAATAAAAAGAAATACATTATTTACATAAGTATTCAGACCCTTTGATATGAGACTCGAAATTGAGTTCAGGTGCATCCTGTTTCCATTGATCATCCTTTAGATCTTTCTACAGCTTCATTGGAGTCCACCTGTGGTCAATTCAATTGATTGGACATGATTTGGAAAGGCACACACCTGTCTATTTAAGGTCCCACAGTTGACCGTGCATGTCAGAGCAAAAACCAAGCCATGAGGTCGAAGGAATTGTCCGGAAGAGACAGGATTGTGTCGAGGCACAGATCTGGGGAAGGGTACCAAAAAGATCTGGGGAAGGGTACCAAAGTCCACAAGAACCTCCATCATTCTTAAATGGAAGAAGATTGGAACCACCAAGACTCTTCCAATAGAACCTTCTAGAAGGACAACCATCTCTGCAGCACTCCACCAATAAGGCCTTTACTGTAGAGAGCCAGACGGAAGCCACTCCTCAGTAAAAGGCACATGACAGCCCCCTTGGAGTTTGCCAAAAGGCACCTAAAGACTCTCATGCCATGAGAAACAATATTCTCTGGTCTGATGAAACCAAGATTGAACTCTTTGGCTTGAATACCAAGCGACACATATGGAGAAAACCTGGCACCCTTCCTATGGTGAAGCATGGTGGTTGGCAGCATCATGCTGTGGGGAAGTTTTTCAGTGGCAGGGACTGGGAGACTAGTCAGGATCGAAGCAAAGATTAACATAGCAAAGTACAGACACATTCTTGATGAAAACCTGCTACAGAGCACTCAGGACTTGGAAGGTTCACCTTCCAACAGGACAACGACTCTAAGCACACCGCCAAGACAACGCAGGAGTGACTTCGGGACAAGTCTCTGAATGTCCTTGTGTGGCCCAGCCAGAGCCCGGACTTGAACCTGATCAAACATCTCTGAAGAGATCTGGGAGCAACACTCCCCATCCAACCTGACAGAGCTTGACACGATCTGCAGAGAAGAATGGGAGAAACTCCCTAAATACAGGTGTGCCAAGCTTGTAGCATCACGCCCAAGAAGACCAGATGCTGTAATCACTGCAAACGGGGCTTCAACAAAGTACTGATTTAAAGGGTCTGAATACTTATGAAATGTGATATTTGTTTTGATAAATTAGCAACATTTCTAAAAACCTGTTTTTGCTTTGTCATTATGGGGTGTTTTGTGTAGATTGATAAGGGGAAAAAAACAATTTAATACATTTTAGAATAAGGCTGTAACGCAACAAAGTAGAAAAAGTCAAGGTGTTTGAATACTTTCCAAAAGTACTGTATATGATGTTGTAACATGGCTTCTATAGTACTCATTATCTCTCTCTCTTTCTCTCTCACACACACAGACACACACAGAAAATACACACACACAGAGTAGACCCCCACACAATCCTAGACTTCAGCCTTCATATGACTGCTTACGCAACCACTTTCCTCCTGTATTGGCAGGCCTTGGTAGTGGCAGTGACCGGCTGCTGAGGTTGCACACACACACTGGGACATTACAGGCATTAGGTCGATGATTACAGTCACCATCTCAAAGGGTTGTTTGGGCATAACCACTGCTACCCAATGGAGCCACACACACACAACCTCCCCGTGACACTGTCTAAGTAAAAACTGATGTTATGATGTCCCAGTGTGCGTCACTAAGAACCCAAAAGCACACCCTTTTTAGGAGTCTTTAGCCATGTACAGAGAGGAAAAATGGAAGGGAATGGGATGTAATTGGATATGCATTTGGACAGCTGAGTTGTGCTGATAAGGACCCATGCCAGGCCAGCAAAGGGATTGCAGATAGGACAATTCACAATGGCTGTTATCTGGCAAGGTTGTAATAAGTTTAATGCATAGCATTTATTTTTACCTAAGAATTCAGATCAGAGAAAAAACATTATCCTGGAAAAATACAACCAACACATGATAATATACATATTGATCTGATTCAACTAGATGCTTCGTCCAGTCAACCACAGATGAAAGGAAATCATCACTTTCATGACTTTGCATTTGCAGTGTGTGGGGGAGCTTCTATCCTTTGAATGACAATTTGACTATTAAATGAGTAATGTGACCATCTTAAAGTGGTTGAATGGACTAGTGGTTAATGTATGGTTGATAGTGGGTTTATATATGGTTTTACCCCAGTGTGACTGTGTCTCCTGTACTGGTAGGTTTCCAGGAGCTGTCTCTCCATGGCCAGGTGCAGTTGCTTGAGAGTTCCTGGCTGGAGGTGCTGATGATCGGACTCATTTGGAGGTCCATCCCCAGCCCTGGGAAACTAATCTTCGCCAAGGATCTCATACTTGACAGGTGGGTACACACACACATAAAATATATTGTATAAGAAACCAATCTAAATTGTAGATGTCCATTTCGCATCTTGTCTGTGTACGTCTACTGAAGGCCATGTCACAATGAGCCTAACTTATGATAGTCCCATGGAGAAAGAAACACACTGTTTCACCTGCACAAGTCCCCATCATTACACTTTAACGTTGGCAGAGGGGAGTGAAATGTCATCAAATAAAATAAAATAAAATAAAATTTTATTTGTCACATACACATGGTTAGCAGATGTTAATGCGAGTGTAGCGAAATGCTTGTGCTTCTAGTTCCGACAATGCAGTAATAACGAACAAGTAATCTAACTAACAATTCCAAAAAACTACTGTCTTATACACAGTGTAAGGGGATAAAGAATATGTACATAAGGATATATGAATGAGTGATGGTACAGAGCAGCATAGGCAAGATACAGTAGATGATATCGAGTACAGTATATACATATGAGATGAGTATGTAAACCAAGTGGCATAGTTAAAGTGGCTAGTGGTACATGTATTACATAAGGATGCAGTCCTATGTATCTACATATGCATATGAGATGAATAATGTAGGGTAAGTAACATTATATAAGGTAGCATTGTTTAAAGTGGCTAGTGATATATTTACATCATTTCCCATCAATTCCCATTATTAAAGTGGCTGGAGTAGAGTCAGTGTCATTGACAGTGTGTTGGCAGTAGCCACTCAATGTTAGTGGTGGCTGTTTAACAGTCTGATGGCCTTGAGATAGAAGCTGTTTTTCAGTCTCTCGGTCCCAGCTTTGATGCACCTGTACTGACCTCGCCTTCTGGATGACAGCGGGGTGAACAGGCAGTGGCTCGGGTGGTTGATGTCCTTGATGATCTTTATGGCCTTCCTGTAGCATCGGGTGGTGTAGGTGTCCTGGAGGGCAGGTAGTTTGCCCCCGGTGATGCGTTGTGCAGACCTCACTACCCTCTGGAGAGCCTTACAGTTGAGGGCGGTGCAGTTGCCATACCAGGCGGTGATACAGCCCGCCAGGATGCTCTCGATTGTGCATCTGTAGAAGTTTGTGAGTGCTTTTGGTGACAAGCGCAATTTCTTCAGCCTCCTGAGGTTGAAGAGGCGCTGCTGCGCCTTCCTCACGATGCTGTCTGTGTGAGTGGACCAATTCAGTTTGTCTGTGATGTGTATGCCGAGGAACTTAAAACTTGCTACCCTCTCCACTACTGTTCCATCGATGTGGATGGGGGGGTGTTCCCTCTGCTGTTTCCTGAAGTCTACAATCAAAAATGGTGACTCTTGGGTAAGATGGAAACATCATGCAAGACGACATGAGAGAAAGGGGGGAAAGACTGAGAGATGGAAAGAGAGGGAGAGGAGGCCAAGAGGGTGTATTTTTCACGCACAGCCTGTTCCCTTAATTTACCCCCACCATGTTCAAAGTAAACAAGTTTCACAGAGCTGCAGACCCTTCCTAAAGGGAAAGAGGGAGAGGGTGACATGAAATAAGGAGAGAGGAAGAAGGGCTGTTACTCTCTCGTTAATGCCTATGATGTTCTCATTTGATCTGAGTTTTATTATAGAGCATTACTTCTGACACCAGGTCCATAGCTAGCCACTTTGACATGATGAGTAAAATGGTGCAGGAGAGGTGGGAAGGCTAGTTGAGTTAGGGGGCAACTATCAAACTTATTCTAGATGGCTGCTCTTCAGAAATACTGTATGATTATTGTTCTTACCCCGACCACCATCTCTGGTCCAGTGCTGCAGTCACTCAGAGTTTCACTGTACTTTACTTATGTCTCATCCCGACTCATATGGAAAATAAGAATTAAAAATGAAGATTACTTGTACAGAAATCTGATAAGTAATCTAATTAGGAGCCTATCTGATAAGATTTTTTATGTTTTACCTTGTATGTCAGTAATGTATTTGTATATGTGTTAACTTACACTGAGTATACAAAACATTAGGAACACCTGCTCTTTCCATAAGACTGATCAGGTGAAAGCTATGATCCCTTATTGATTTCACTTGGTACATCCACTTCAAACAGTGTAGATGAAAGGGGGGAGACCGGTTAAAGAAGGAATGTTTCATTAGTTTTACCCCTTTTCATGATATCCAATTGGTAGTTATAGTCTTGTCTCATCGCTGCAACTCCCGTACGGACACGGGAGAGGTGAAGGTCGAGAGCCATGCGTCCCCCGAAACACGACCCTGCCAAGCCGCACTGCTTCTTGACACGATACTTGCTCAACCTGGAAGCCAGCCGCACCAATGTGTAGGAGGAAACACTGTACAGCTGGCGACCGAAGTCTGCGTGCATCCACCCGGCCCCCCACAGGAGTTGCTAGGGCGCGATGGGACAAGGACATCCCAGCCAGCCAAACCCTCCCTTAACCCAGAAGACGCTGGGCCCTCCCATAACCCAGACGACGGTGGACACAACCACTCAGGAGGCCAAAAGAATGATTCTTAAGCCTCGAGACAATTGAGACATGGATTGTGTATGTGTGCCATTCAGAGCGTGAATGGGCAAGACAAAACATTTAAGTACCTTTAAACAGGGTATAGAGCTAAAGTTTCCCTTGTGTTTCAAGAATTGTCCACCACCAAAAGGACATCCAGCCAACTTGACACAACTGTGGGAAGCATTGGAACGTTTTCGACACCTTGTAGAGTCCATGCCCCGATTAATTGAGTTTGTTCTGAGTGGGGAGGGGGCAACACAATATTAGGAAGGCGATCCTCGGTGCATATGTCTTATATGACATACACAATTCGCTACATGACTTTCACCATCCAGGAATTGTGTACAGATCCTTGCGTCATGGGGCTGTGCACAACCATGCTGAAACATGAGGTGATGGTGGCGGATGAATGGCACGACAATGGGCCTCAGGATCTCGCCATTTTACCGATGGCAATTCAAATTGAATGATTGTTGAGGGATCTCCACTTAATAATGAAAGAGATTCACTGCTTCTTTCGAAGGTGTTCCTATCCTTCTCCCTCCTCCTTCGCATCCCCCTCTCCTCCTCCTCCCCTTCTTCCTCCTTCTGCTTTCACCCTTTCCTCCTGCTCCTCCTCGTGGCAGACTTGTAAGTGTAACGTTGCGTGCGACTCACTTCAGACAGTGCTATGCAATTGCTTTGAAATGTGTGTATCTCATGTATGTGAGACCTTAGAAGGCTTAACTTACATGTCTTTTGTATGTTATTATACAACTGGAACATGTATTCTATGTCTAAATGTTACGCATCCTTATAAGTCAGATATTACAAGAATCTAATATGAATCTTGTATGTGTATTTGCTGCCATATGTATTACTTACAAGTTCTAGGTGGAACATACAGGAATCTTGTTCAATTATTCTGTATCTTTTCCATATGGGGGGGGGGGATCTTTGACCTCCAGGAGTGAAGGGGACTGTGTGGAGGGCATGGCTGAGATCTTTGACATGCTCCTGGCCACTGTGTCTCGCTTCCGCATGCTCAAACTAAAGCCTGAGGAGTTTGTGTGTCTCAAAGCCATCATCTTGCTTAACTCTGGTGAGTGTGTTATTCTAAGCTATTAAAGATACTTTGCTTAGTATGTTTTGTTGTTGTGAGTGTGACCGGAGTTCAATTCTGGGTCAGCCTTGGCTGTGATTGAACATTAAGTGTGTATGATAGAAGAACATCTCCATTAAGATTTTTTTTTGTCCAATCACAAATGTTTTTTCTGTTTGAGGCAGATTCCGAACCGAGTTAAGCGCACGTAAATGGAACGAAATTCCCTATTTATGCACATTTCTCTCTTTGCGTATTCTGACCTTGAATTTAAGCATGAGAATAGCATGCTATTCACCCGCTATTCATTTGGGGTGGAGATCAAAGAAACTAAGATGTGGTGGTGTCTACAGATACTCCGTATTCTGACCTTGACTTAATTCCCTCATAATTCCACTATCTTTACTGGTGACGAAACAATGAATAAGATCGAGCAACCTGTCGGTTCCAAGTGGAACAACATCGAATTTCCTTTCTCAGATAGAAATAACACCATCCTCCATGCACTGTATTTTACAAATTAAGAAGAACTAGGTAAATGAGTAAGCCGTTTGGATAAGGGGATTGTATAAATGACAATTGTTTTTAGATCTGTTTTACCGTACGATCACTGTAGACAAATGGGAAGACAGTATTTTTTTACAGTGAAGTTTATGAAATGCTGGCCTTACAAGGATGACATTTGGAGACCCAACCTATAGGCTCTTGTAGCCATGCGCAAATGACAGTATAGCGCCAAACCTACTGAGTTGATATATGATTTCACTCTATTTTTACAATTTGTATCTTGTTAAACATTAGTCACCTTCAGTTATGTGGCCCCACCAAGCAAAAAGGCAGTAACTGCTCATAGTGTGGAACTGACAAAAATCACAGTAACTTTATGCAGTTACTGCTTACATGACCCCCATTTTCTCCAAAACACAATACAATAGAGGCAGGATACTTGTCCACGTGATTAAGCATGTATTTCATGTAGAAAAAATGACCAACTCATTTTTTACCAAATGAGCAGTTACTGCCTTTTGCTTGGTAGGGCACTATACCCACATAGGCCTACATAACTGTCACTTTAGTGTTTCCTTACATTTTACATCATTCCCTTACATAGTTTACCTTTCTTTCCTCTGTCACATTTGTGTGTTTGTCCTGAGGATCGCTGGCAATAGTGGATCATATGTCATGACTTCCACCGAAGTCGGTTTCTCTCCTTGTTCGGTCTGTGTTCGTTGGTCGGCGTCGCCGGTCTTCTAGCCATCATCGATCCACTTTTCATTTTCCATTTGTTTTGTCTTCCCACACACCTGGTTTCAATTCCCTCAATATATGTTGTGTATTTAACCCTCTGTTCCCCCCCATGTCCTTGTCCGGAATTGTTTTATTGTAAGTGCTTGTGCACGTTATTCTGGTGCGCGACGGGTTTTGTACCCATTGATTGTTTGTTCTGGATGCCGGTGGTTTTATGTATTAAACTGCTCCATTGTACCCAGTTTTTGCTCTCCTGCGCCTGACTTCCCTGCCGCCAGTACGCACCCCTTACATCATATTAAGCTAACATATTAGAATTTGGGACACATAGCCTATTTTTATCATTATGGAACACAGGCCATAGGTAGCAGTTTAAACCTGGAGCCTGGCGCACAGTTCACGACAACTGGAATGTTATCACAGTTCTATGATTAGTGAGGATTATTAGGGTAGATTTGTGGGACTACTGTTCAATTGTAAACTTTTGTCATCTTCCAATATTTAATGGATTGAACAATTGACTATGGCAACTTTCAGGATGAATCAAGCCACTGTATTTTTGGTTCACCAATATTTTGTGCTTAAAGACTGCAAACACCATTTTTTTCCCCCTTCATTATTTATAAGTACTTTCCTAACCCTAAATTATATGCAAGATCAGAATATTTTTAAATCTACCAATTGGTGCTGAAAAGGAGACGAATGTCTGTATTTAGGCCTACATGACTTTATTTCATTGATCCCTAATATTCTGAACTGTTTTTGTCCATTTACTTTAATGAGTCTGTAAAGAAAATTCTAACGATACACCAAATTTAAATGGTTGGCTTTAGATAAATGTACTGAAAACGCTATTGAATGAAAACTCCACTATAAAATCTGTGGGCCAGCAAGTGGAAGGGTTTTCAGTAGGTGAATTACATTAATTCAGCGCGTGCAAGGGAACCACACCTGCAAAGCCTGCTTAAATGTCTGAATAGCAACTACTCATAAGTGCGTAAGAATGGCGGAGTTTCCTAAGTCTGAATCGGCCACTTTCTGAACATGGTGTAGAACTAATGCATTCTGTTGCCCTTTAGTAAAAGGATGAACTCTGTTTTTATGCCACTCAAGAGCATTTGCTGTGAACAGAATTCGTTCTTTCTCAATGTACCCCATAACTGTTACCATGACAACTGGGCCAGCTGTTCTATGCTGTTGACTGGGAGAAAATTCTGTGTTTGTTTTGAGACTGACTAATATGTAAGAGACAGAAATACCTTAGCAATGGGTGTTGTTGCAGGTTTCTGATCTTATTAATTGCTGAGTTAGCAGTTGCTGCATTGAGAACATCAGGCTCTTCCCTTTTCCCTGTCTTTGTCTCTTTTTTTCTTTACTTAAAACCCTTACAAAATCCCGTGTAGGTACAATAACCTCTCCTCTGTCTCTCTCCTCATTCCCTCTAGGTGCCTTCTCCTTCTGTTATTACTCTGTGGAGTCCCTCCACAACAGCCCGGAGGTGCAAAGCATGTTGGACAACATCACTGACGCCCTCATCCACCACATCAGCCAATCGGGAGCCTCGGTGCAGCAGCAGTCCAGACGGCAGGCCCAGCTCCTGCTCCTGCTCTCACACATCAGACATATGAGGTGAGGGCACTCTATCTAGTGGAGGAGCACTAAAGAGAGGGGAGGGGGGGGGTGGTGGTAAGGGGAGTGTGGTTAGGAGACTGCTGTTTTTCTCACAAATCAGACACATTATATGAGGAGTTCAAACTACACGAGGGGACACATGCTCCTGATAATGTAAATTCAGATTCTGAAAATCGAGGCTCACTTTAGACCTAGGCGAATGGAATGTTCATATTATCTGTCAGTTATATACAGTAGGATCATCATTTACTTGGTTATACCCATAGATTATATTTCTGTGGTTATAAATATCCCCTCTCACTCCTCTTCTCTCCTCTCTGTAGCAACAAAGGCATGCAGCACCTGTACAGCATGAAGTGTAAGAACAAAGTGCCTCTGTACGACCTGCTCCTGGAGATGCTGGACGCTCACAGGATCCACTCCCCAGGCAAGGTGGCCCAAGCCTGGGGACAGGCCAAGGGGGAACCCCTCTCTACCAAATGCTCCAGCATAGGACCCAAGCAAGGCAACCAAGATACCCAGCTCCGAAGCCCCGGTCCTGGGGTACTCGAGTATGGCACTCCACGCTCTGACCGGAGCCCCATTCCATGATGAGATATAGAAATAGGTATTTGTAGATATGGAAGATGTAAATGTCCTTCCATGCGATATAGTATATGTAGAGAAATATTTTGACATTTATGGAGGTGAGAGTAGATAAAAATATATATATACATGAATTTCTTGTTTGTAATATTTGTTTATAAGTTATATAGATAGTTAAAATGATTTGGCAGAGATCCGTTGAATGTTTAGAAACGTTCGCATTTTGTACTGGCTCACGACGGACTGCAATGTGCTCCGTCTCACCAGATGTTGCCTTTCACAACATTTAGAAACTTTTGAGTGAAGTGTTTTCTGTGGCTTTAGCAGCATAGATCTTGATAGAGAGCAGCTAGTCAATGTTGATCAATGCATTTTACTCTGGGAACATGAGTTTTGTGTGCCTTGACCAAATTTCCCTGTAAGCTAAGCTAACATATTGAATTGTTTTAAGATGGCCATACCAAGGATCATTTAGCTATTTGATTTTGAATTTTAGAACCCCTTAAAGTATCAAAAAATAGATAAAGAAATATTGGATGAAACATTGAATTTGGCATTACTGCTATTAGCCAACAGAAATGCATTGAATAACAGATTCACTACATGGAACAACAGACTTTTTTTTTTTTTTAAGTATGAATTTGTACTGAAGTGTCTGTCCAATTTTTTCCATTTTCCATTTTTCCATTTTCCATCCCCTTATTTTCAGCACTAAACTATCTCCATATATACTTCCATTAATGTTTTGAAACAATTGACAAAATTGAATATTTAAGGTAATGTATTACTGCATTCATAATTTATATTGTACAGAACTCTTACAGCATTTCAGTTCATGGACAGCAAATAATGTTTTATGGACCATTTTATATGGTTCAAAAACAGAGGTCATGTAATAGCGCCCTACAGTGTCATAACACCCCTAAAACCTAGCGGCCAAACAGGGAAATGCTTCCAACCGGGGATTTTAGAAACACTTAAAATAAAGACAGTTCACAGAATTGTCCATTTTAAAGAAATGTGGCCAATTTATTCATTACTACATTTAGCCAATATTAGATAGTTAATCCAGAGATTCTTTCCTTTGCCTCAGTTTGGCAGTAAACGTTCAGATCATCATGGCATTGGTAGTTCTTCATGATAGGCACATTAGCAGCTAGTTTGCATGGCATTTTTGGGAGGTAAATACAGGCAAATATATTGATAAGTTACCTTGTCCTAGAGAGATTTACAAGGTTATCAATAGTCACGCCAGGGTAAGCCTACTTGGAACAGAGCCCTTCTTTTAAGTGATTCTAAAATCCCATATGGGACAAATGTATGGTGGAAAAACTATTGGAACTGTTTCCCTGTTTGTCCACTATGTTTTATG